>NC_142030.1:102318477-102618893 GCF_982192425.1 Myodes glareolus
ATACAAGTTTTGTTTAGGTGACCAAACTGTCTAGATTTAACTAATATGGCTTTCCAGGAATATATAAAAGGTGCTGTCTCTGAGCAGACATCCTGGTTCTTATTCAGCTCTCTCTTCCAATATTATGAAACCTGGTTCTCAGGTATGTGACTTACAGGTCAATTCCAGCTAAAATTCTCCAAGTCCTGTGTCCAAAGTATGTGCTACTTTCCACAGGGTCTTACCTTCAAGATCTGGAAGGCAACCAAGGGCAACAATAGCTTGTGTTTGGCTCCCCTAATCAATAACTCTGAGGCTTCTTCTTGCCTGGTACTTGAGTTTGAATTTAGGAAACATTTTGCATTTTATAAGGGTTCTGCAAGACTCAGTTCTCTCCTTCTTTACCCCCTGCTCTCCCTCTCCTTTTTCCATTTGAGATACAGTCTTTACCATTTAGCCTGGGTTAGTCTGTACTGAATCTTCCTGCCTTGTCTTCTCCAGTACTAGAATTATAAGCATGCACACTAAGCCTGGCTATATTAGCAGAGTCTGCTGTGAGTGGTTCACTACCCTTTGTCTGTTTGCTTGTTAAAGTCCTGGAGAGAAAGTACAATGATGTGGGGAGTGTGTGGGCACAGAAGGGAGTCAGGCAGTAGACAGGATGCCTGGAATTCAAACCGAGGCATTTTCTGTCTAGACTTCCATGCACTGACGATACACATAACCTTTTCTACTTATTCACATCCTCAGAGAAGATGAGCACAGCACTGTGAGCTGTAAAAACAGTACAATCTTGAGTCATTGTAGTCAAGGCATCTTATTGAAACAGAGAGAATTCAACAAAATAGCCTCTTGGTTTTTAGAGACAGGCTTTGGAGCCTTTCTGTAGCTTTGGAGCCTGTCCTGTAACTGTTCTTGTAGACCAGGCTGGTCTTGAACTCGAAGACCACCTGTCTCTGCCTCCTGAATGCTGGTAAACTGGCATCTTCTTGCGATAGGGAACATGGTAGAGAAGACACATAACCAACATAATACATAAAAATCCCTTTTTCATGGATATATTTGTTGTGTATATGTGTGTGTTATATCATCTGTACTGTGTGCAGTGTATATTGTGTTGTATGTGCACTTTGTTGTGTCTTACATGCTGTGTATTATGGATGTACTGTGTATGTGTAATGTCTATATGTGTGGTGTGGGGAAAGTTGCTGAAAACATATAGATGGTTTTATTATTCATTCTTAAAATGTAAATAATAAGTTTTAATGATGATTTTTAGTAGCTTTCATTCTTTCCATATTTCACACTTTTGAACTATTACGTAGTAGCTCAGTTGACAGATACAAACTTTTTAAATAAGAAAAGAATATTCTTAAGCCTCTCCCTTTTGATAAGGCTCCACCATCCTAAAGTCACTGATGTTAACTTATCTCATTTCTTGCTTTAAGATGATTGTTTAGAAATAATCTCCTCTCTTGTAGTATCATTAAACACTGCTTGAAGATATATTTTTAAGTTTTAGTTGGCCTAATCTTATTTTTTTTAATTTCTGGCTCTATCAGTAATCAAAAATTTTGTGGGATACTTTATTTTTTTATCAAAATTCCACCTCCTTTCTTATTTTACAGAACAGCTCATGGCTTATAATTTTACTGGGAATATAGAGCCTTTCTTTCTGCAGCTGAAATTTAAGGTCAGTGTGCAAAGCTGTTTCTAGTTCTAAAGTCCATTAATCTACATAAGATTTAGTTTCCTATTTTAGCAACTATGATTATATGTTGCAATTTTGCCTTGTGTATATGTAGGTATATAGGACGAATATTATGATATTAACTCTTTCTTTGTGTGTAATTGTCAGTGTGGCCATTCACATGTTCTTGTGGATCGTGTGGTATAAAAAGCTTTTCCTGGGGTCACAAAACACACACATGTAGTCATCCCATGTTCTTGTGGGGGTGGTATAGTAAGCTTTTCCTGGAGAGACACAAGATATACACATCCACACATCCACACCCCCCACCACACACATACAGGCTCACAGAGTTACCCAAAATGGCACTAAAGATAGGTCAAGGATTATATTTATAGTGGTTTAAATAACAATGGCCCCTAGAATCACCATATATTTGAAAGTTTAATCACCAGTAGTGCTATTTGAATGGATTAGAAGATGTGGCCTTGTTGGACAAATATGTCACTGGGGGTAGACTTTGAGGTTTCAAAAGCCCATCCCAAGCCCAGAGTCTTTCTCTCTGCCTTTGCATCAGGATGTAATAATCATCTCCTCCAGCACTATGTTTGCTGGGCATGGTGCCATGCTTCCTACTATGATGATAATAAAACCTCTGAAACTGTAAGTAAGCACCCAATTAGAGATTTTCTTTGGTAAGAGTTGCCTTGGTCATGGGTCTCTTCACAGCAGTAGAACAGTGACAACAGGCCCAACGTATAATTTGATGAACTGAGTCTTTGTCTTGGGGTTAGGAACAGGAACATGAATAAGGAGTCATGTATAAGGGACAGGGCGATACAGAGGCAACGGCACTATCAGAAAGCCCACACCAACAGATGAAAGCTCAGGAAAGATGCATCCTGGAGATCCCTGTACCAACTGCAAGCAACCCTGAAGATTCAGTGATTTCTCAGCAAGTTTCCCCTTCTCAGACATGTGATATTGGTTTATCTTGGGAGTTTCGCAAGCCTCTCCCATCCTCCTAGAGGGAACGGTTCAGTTCGGAGAAAGGTACTGCAATACTGGGTGCCTCGGGGTGTATGTGAAATCAGAGGACAACCTTAAATGTAGGTCCAAGCTTTCCATTTTGTTTGGGGTAGAGGGGTCTCTTGTTCTCTGCTGTGTGTGTCGGGTTTGCTGGACTGCAGGTTTCAGGGAACTGTTGTATTTCAAATTCTCATCTGGCCATAGGAACACTGGAGTTACAGATGTGCTATTATATTCATCTTCATTTGCATTCTGGGGACCAAAACTCAGATCACCATGCTTGTGAGGTAACTGCCCTACCCAGTGAACCATCTTTCCATGCCTTATTGTGTTTATTTTTGTATGACAAGTCATGACATCTTACCAAAGACGCTACTTATGCTAAGAAAGACATGGCACTTTCATGGACCCTGAGTATTCTGGGCATGGCAACCGCACATGCCAGGGCACTGCCTGCCTGTGTCACCTTCCTCTAACTTTGCACTCTTCCTTGCATGTCACACTGACTTGATCTCTCTTCAGCTGAATCCTATCTCACTTCCCACTTATCTCCTTCCTGCACCCCTCCTTCCCTCTTCTAACATGACTAGAACACTCCAGTGGCAATAGCCTGTTCTAGTTCTGCCCAGAATTCCCCATGAATCCATCTGGATAATTAGTCTCATCATTCAGTGACACTCCACTAAAGCGTAGTCGCATCAAAAGCTGGAACTTGAGTGCCTTGAAATCTGTGAAGCCTACAGTAGACATAGAGCAATATGTGATGAATTAAGTACATGGTTTGGGTTTTGAATTCCATCACCTGATTCTTTCTATTCAATTACTATGACCAGATAAGAGGACTTGAATTTCACAAAGCACCTGTGCCATGAAGTCTTAACAGCATTTACCTCAATTTTGGATGACAGTCTATTCCTTATTGTAATGTCACAGGAACCACATACTCTAGATTTTGGCCAGCATCTCCATCCACAGCTGCTTTTGCTATTCTTTAGGTGGCAAGTTCATCCATCTTTGGGTGATTTGAATAGACTATAATAGCTTTGTGGTGGGGAGCTGATGACTATATAACATTCAAAGACGCCTGAGATTATGAGTCAAAGCCTGGGAACAATTCCAGGGTCTGTCATTGTAATTAAAGGAGCCATTCTCTGAGGGCAGAATTCATAATTCCCAGGCACTAGTTTGTGTCATTAGGACTGAGACTAAGGTTCATGGATAACAGGGAACTAAAAACCAGTATAAATCATCTCCTTGTGAGAGAACAAATAGTAGCTTCAAATAAACAAAGATAGCCTTTTGAATCAAGTGTCAATTCGAAGAATTCCAAAACCTTTGTAACAACTGTAGATTCTGCTATTTTGCAAGTGTTCAATCATTGCTCCTGAATTGTGGACTGAAGAAAATAATTATCCTTGAGATCACCATTAATGTTGTACACTTGTGACAATACTTGAGGCATATAGATTGATAACTTAATTCCAAGTATCAGAAGGAGAAGACAGCGGTGAACAGCAAGAAACCTTATCTCATGCAATGAGGATGTGAGACTACTGTCTTCTGACCATTGTCTATGCTCACACATGCAAATACTTGTGAGAACATATGCAAATTCACGTGGACAATCACATACACAATTGCATGTGGACACAGAGAGAGAGGAGGGGGGTTAAGAAAGTACAGAAGGGCTGAAGAGATGGTTCAGAGATTAAGAGCACTGACTTTTCTTCCAGAGGTCCTGAGTTCAATTCTCAGCAATCATATGGTGACTCACAACCATCTGTAATGAGATCTGGTGCCCTCTTCCTGTCATGCATGCATATGTGCAGGCAGAACATTGCAGGCACAATAAATAAATCTTTTAAAATGTAAGTATAACTAAGAGACATTAAACACATGTAGTCTCTGAGAATAAGGTGAAGGGCATCTAGGTGCCTGAAATGCTGCCCATGTAGGGCACATAAGTGTCTATGCTCAGATGATATTTTAGTTGTCTTATCATTGCTGTGATAAACACCGTGACTGAAAGCAACTTTTTGAGGGAAAGTTTTATTTTCTGTGACAACTCTCAAATCACACTCCATCACTTCTTGTCTGTCTGTCAATTGGTCTGTGTCTCTCTGCCTCTGTTGGTCTGTGTCTCTGTATATGTCTCAGGCTCTGTTGGTCTGTGGCTCTGTGGCTCTGGTTCTATCTCTCTCTTTCTCTCCTGTCTCTTTCTGTGTCTCTGTCTGTCTCTCATCTAAAGAGTAGTAGCTAAAGCAGGACAATTGGTAAGATGAATATTGTCAAACCCAAATACCCAGGATGCAGAGTCACAGTGACAATATGTTTAGCTCCCAGTTCAAAACTCAAGAACGCTCAGCATCCACTGATCATAGATAACATAACTACATCTATCTTCCCTTGCTGCGGGAGCTCCTTCCACTCCTTCAGCCAATAGCCACTGAGATACCAGCCCATCGGGGCGTGGTCTCTCTCTCTTTAAAAAAGCAGCGGCTGTCCTCCACTCTCTCTCTGGCTTCCAGCTCTGCTTCTGGCTCCTAGACTCCTTTCCTGTTTGCACAGAGGGGCTGTTGTCTGGGACGGTAATCTGTAAGTTTTTTCCCCTTTGAATAAATAACCATTCTATTAATCATAATTCCAAACTGATGTGGGATTGTTTGTGACTTACACCTTCATTCCCTGTCTAGAGCTCAGGAAAACCCAAATCCATCGTCATGCGGAGCCATGATTACTATCATTTTTCTGTTCTTTTTTTTTTCTTAACCACTGGCTCACCCTGTTATCTCTCTTCATCCTTTCCCCTCTCTGCTAGATTTTCTCTTTCTCTTCTTTTCTCTCCACTCGGCCCATCCTTTTATGCCAGCCTTCTGCCCCTTCATCTCTCACTTTCTCATCTTTTTCTCTGTCTCCCTGACTCTCCACATTTGTCCTGATCTTCTCCTCCTTCCCGTCTCCACCTCTTATTTTTCTGTCTCTAAGTTTTCCATAATTCCTAAATGACTAATGCACGCACATTAATATAATCTGAGAAAATTAAAAATAGTGGAAAGAATTACCACAAGATAACATCAGAATTTATGACCATAAAGCATTTAATTTTGGTCAAAACAGATTAACTGCTTACATTTTATTCATGATTTAGTTGGGAACATGCAGTTTTGTTTGTGTGGTTGGTTGATTTTGGTTATGCTAGTGAATTATTATTTTAATAGCAAAAGATAACAGCAGATTCCTGTTATCTGATAAATTATACATCTATCTAATACTATTACATTAATTTTATCTTCCTGTTGAAATGAATTAGAGAAACCACCATACTTAATTCCAAAGGGACTGTATAAGTTTGCATTCCTATCAGCAATGGAGGAGTGTTTGCCTTCCTCCATATCCTCTCCAACATAAGCTGTCATCAGTGATTTTTATTTTAACCATTCTGACAGGTTTAGGATGATATCTCAGAGTTGTTTTTGATTTGCATCTACCTGATAGCTAAGGATATTGAGCAATTGCTTAAGTGTCATTTGACCATCTGAGATTCCTCTGTTGACAAGTCTCTGTTTCGAGCCGTACCCCATTTTTAATTGGATTATTTGGTAATTTAATGTTAAGTTTTTTGAGTTCTTTGTATATTTTGGAGATCAGCCCTCTGTCAGATGTAGGTTGGTGATGATATTTTCCCACTCTGTAGGCTACCCTTTTGTCTTTTTGATTGTGTCCTGTGCATTGCAGAAGCTTCTCAGTTTCAGGAGGTCCCATTTATTAATTGTTGATCTCAGTGTCTGTGCTACTGATGTTATATTCAGGAAGTAGTCTCCTTTGTCAATGCATTCAAGGTTACTTCCCACTTTCTCTTCTATGAGGTTCACTGTGGCTGAATTAATGTTGAGATCTTTGATCCACTTGGACTTGAATTTTGTGCATGGGGATAGAATGCATCTATTTTCTTTCTTCTACATATTGATATCCAGTTATGCCAGCACCATTTATTAAAGGTGCTTTCTTTTTTCCATTGTATAATTTTAGCTTCTTTGTCAAAAATCAGATGTTCATGGGTGTATGGATTAATATCAGGGTCTTCAATTCGGTTCCATTGGTACACCTGTCTGTTTTTGTGCTAATATGAAGCTGTTTTCATTACTATAGCTCTAGAGTAGAGCTTGAAGTCAGGGATGGTGATGCCTCCAGAAGTTCCTTTATTATACAGGATTGTTATAGATATCCATACGAAATTGAGTATTATTCTTTCAAAGTCTGTGAAGAATTGATGACTACCTTAACTGTCATCATAGAACCTTCATCCAATAAATGATGGAAGAAGATGCAGAAATTCACAACTAAGCACTGATTCTGAAATCTTATTTTACTATTTCCCACTTTGGTATTTTGAATGAAGATGTTCCCCATAGGCTCTCATGTTTGAATACTTGGTACTCATTATTGAAATTGTTTAGGAAGGATTGATAGGTGTGATCTCATTGGAAGGGGTGTGGTCACTGGAGGCAGTCTGAGATTTCAAAAGACTGCACCCATCCCCAGTGGGCTCTCTATCTGCTGCTTGAGGATTAAGATGAGAGGTCTTATCTGCTGTTCCTGTCTTTTTTCTCTCTGCCCTCATAGACTAGTCCTTAGGAACTGGAAGCCCTACTAAACTCTTTCTTATATAAGCTGCCTTAGTCATGGTGTTTGTGACAGCAATAGAAACCTAATTAACAACTCATTAGTACAATAAAAAGTCCCTCATGTGTTGCCATGATATTGTTTACTGACATTTCAACACCTTTAGTAAACTCAGATGTTTTATTTTTAAATCTTCACAGCTCAGTGGTGTGCGACTCGAGTACAGCCTGATCTTTAGGGAATTATAAACAGAGGGGGCTCTGAATATGCTCAGACCCAGGATACTGAGAGTCACCAAACAGCTGAGTGGATGAGAGAAAGTAACTTAGCAGTGAAAGAAAGCAAAGCATTATCTTAGGGCCCTACTCTCTTTCAAAAAGTTGATATTACTCAGATCACAGCTGTGTCTTATTTTGTCTAAAAATGGTCATCCCCAGTAGAGAAAATAAGCATGTTTCAACCTTGTATGGAGGAACAGCTGTTTATGCCTGCCATTTCTTTCTCTGCTGGGGGAGATTCAAGGTGCATGATCCATTAAGCTGGCACTAACGCTCAGCTGTGAACACACCAAAGCAAGCCATGCCCAGGGCCTGGGGCCTCTCGGATTGTTTACAAGGAGTAATAAGTTCTCCTTCCCATGGAGGTTGAAGATCTCCAGCTTCCACCCTGGAGGTACTTGAGCTGACATTGTGATGGTTCTTGAGAGAAAGAGAAGCAGATTTGCCAGCCGAGCAATGCTGGTTCTCTCTCCCCATCCCTGCCAAAGTTAATACACATGCAGGAACCTCCCAAAGCATTGCCCCACACTTCACAAGGGAAAGAAGAGCTTTGCTGACAGTTGATGGAAACTTGAAATGGCCTGCCAGGTACTGTCACCTTTGAACAACCTTTCCAGGCTTCCCAGGTTACATCTCTCCACTGGAAGCCATTCCCACCCATTTCTACCCTCTGTACCAAACAAGCACTAAAATGTGTGCTGGTCTTTTTCCCCTACACCAAAGAAAAATTAAATTCCTGAGTGAACATACCTGAAACAAAGTTGTTAACACATAAGGTGGCTACTCAAGTGAGGACTAACACCAAGGGTAGAGTTGAGTCTTCATGAGAAGTTACTTTTTTGTTTCTGATGGGCCAGAGTGTCTCAGTATGTCCAGATGCCTCACTATAGCAAAGTGTTCTCAAAAGAATCCTAACTTGGGCTGACGAAATAGCTCATGGGTATAGGACTTTGCCAACAATCCTGTCAACTTGAGTTTGATCTCCAGGATCCTGTAAAAGGAGAGAAATGACTCTGAATGCCGCATGCAAATGAGATCACATACAATACAGAAATTAATTAATGTGATTAATTAGAAATGGGTTTGGGTGATAGTAAAGTACTTGCCAAGCAAGTATGAAGCCAAGATTTCCATCCCGAAAACCTACATACAAGGTAGTGGTGACAGATGTTTCTGATCTAAGTCAACTTAGCTGAATTTATGAGTACCAGCCCTGGTAGTAGTGTGTTATTCATTTGTATACACATACACACACACAAACGAACACGGACACACAAATGGAAATACAATAATAACAAGGTGGCCAGTGTGTAGATGTCTCTATGAAAGCCCTTCCACAGAGGCTGATATTTATTTTCAGATACAGTCTCCCTCTCTTAGCATCTCTAGCAGAAATTACAACACAGGCTCTCAATATTCATTGCCTGGATGAATGGTCCCCAGGCGGCAATGTATCAGATTCCAAGATTAGGAAATTTGACAGAAATATGGACTAAATACTGCCAATTTTATTTGTTCCTTACATGCTGTTAGATGCCATTAGTTCTGGGCTGCCAGAACGGGGCCTGGGTGCTTTATGCACTATCCTACTGCTTGACTGCCCTTAGGATCTGACTTTCAGCTTCACACTGACAAGATAGTAGAGTCCTCTCCAGGTACAATTTTCACGTTCTAGTCAAGAAAAAGGGGGAAAAACAGAGGGAAGGAGAATGAAACGTGAGATGGGAGAGTTTGCCCTTTCCTATATGGAATGACCAGTTTCTGCAGGGGCCTTCCACACTCCCAGCACGTGCACACACATCTCACCTTGATTGATGCCAACACACAGTTTGCCCTACTGATGAAAGAGGAAAAAAATCAAGATGTTACACAACACACACACACACACACACACACACACACCTCTGCCAATGGAACTGTATAAAAAAGAAAAGCATGAGGGATGTAGTATGGGAAATTACCAGCAGCTGCTCTAGAAAGAGGTGGGGGGGGCATGTCTGTGTGTACAAATGTGTGAGTATGTGTGTGTGTCTGCGTATATGTGTGTATGTGAATGAGTATGAGTGTGTGAATGCAATGTGCAAGTGCGAGTGTGAAAGTAAGTGACAAATTGATGGCGGAGTAGCTACTTTTAGCATTTCTGTGACAAGATACTTGAGGAACTTAAGAAAGGGTGGGTTTACTTGGGCTCACAATTCATGGTTGAGTCCGTCATGGTGGGGAAGGCGTGGTCGTAGGGGTGTGATGCAGCTCGTCACACGCATCACAGTCAGGAGGTATAAGGCAGAGAGACTAATGCTGGTGCTCAGCCTTCTTTCTCATTTTTATTCAATCTCAAACTCCAGCCCAGGGATAGTGGTGCCACATTCGGGGTAAGACTTCCTCTCTCCATTAAATATTTCTGGATATACCCTCATAGACACATTCAGAGGTGGGTTTCCATAGTGATTATAAACTCATCGAGTAAGCAATAAAGATTAAGCAACACAGCTACTCAGGTACTGTGCTCTGATAAGAGAGAATGGGATGGCTTCCATGACTTGTGCTTCACTGCACCTAGGTGCCACATCTCTCCTATCTAATTAGACTATCGGCCATAAGTACTCAGGGCAAATGTTACCATGTCCAACAGCTGCTTTTTTCTGTTCCATATGACTGTGCTGAGGCTCAGAAAGAACACCTTAAAATCTAAACTCAAAACTAAAAGATCTTGGGAGAACCCAGAAATAGTGTTCTTCTGCCCTTCTTTCTCCCCTTGTTGTTACTCCCCAAAGTAAACCACAGAAGTTTTGTCAGTATCAACCCTGTGTTCTTTTTATTCAACACTTTGACAGGTCTTGTTCTAAATATGACGATTTGAATAGTCCACATGGGATCTTCACTTGAATAACTGGTCCCCAGTTGATGAAACTATTTGGGAAGGATTAGGAGGAATGGCTTTGTAGGAGGAAGTGTGTCACTGGGGGCAGGCCTTGTGGTTTCAAAAGATCAATGTCATCGCCTGTGTGCCTCTGGCTCCTATTTGTGTATCAGGATGTAAGTTCTCATCTGTTCCTGTCACCCTTCCTTTGCTCCACCATCCTGGACTCTAAGCCCTCTGAAAGTATACGCCAGTTAAATGCTGGCTTTTATCAGGTTCACTGGTTGTGGTGTTTTGTCACAACAACAGGAAAGTAACTTATACAGAACTTAAAGAACTCCAAATAAACCTATGTGGTGAGACTGTTACAGCTTTAAGGTTTACGTGATTTCCTTCTGTATCGTTGCAGCCATACTCCCATGACACCCTCCCTAAATGTGGCTATGTCACCCTGACGCCTAATTTTGCACTTACACTTTCTTTTTTTGTCGATCAATGTCACTAAAGCAGAAGTGATAGTAGGTTAAATGTAATACTAGACTTTAAAAAGTTCATGCGTTTTCATTGTATCTGTGATACCTGAAGTATGAAAATGAATAACAACAATAAAAGGCTAACTTGAGATATTAAGGAAAGAACTTCTTTTCCAATTTTAATGAAACTGGCCACATTTTAATAATTACAGAAATCATGAAGCTGGAGACCCATTATAAGAGTTAATAATACTTTCAATAACTTTTGTCTCCTATTGAAAATTTTCAGGATCCTTTTTGTATATGAGACTTATTTTATGACAAGCAAGATATTATGAAAAATAATTTTAAAGACTATCTGAAAAATTAATGAGTTTAATTATTTCTGTATTTTTATCTTAAAAGCACTAAGGTTCTTTAAATACTCTGTATTTTTTCAAGTAAAAGGCTGCTCTCCTGTCTCACACAAAAAATAATTTTTCCCATGGACCACTTTGATTCAGAAATAATTTATGATAGTTTAGAATGAGCACACTGTGAAGGAGAGAAATATAATACATTCCTTAAAGTTACTTTATTAGGTTCTTACCCATAAATAATTGCTGAGAATCAAGACACATTACCTAAAATATGATTATGTGAGACCAGGATATCCAACCTCAAAAGTACATTTTTTTGGCCAGGCGGTGGAAGGGCGCCACCTGTACTTTAATTCCAGTATTCAGGAGGTGGAGGCAGGCTGACCTCTATGAGTTTGAGGTCAGCCAGGTCTACAAGAGGTAGTTCCAGGTCAGGTTCCAAAGCTACAGAGAAACCTTGTCTCTAAAAAACAAACCTTATTCTCATATTTGAGCTAATTATTCTGAGAAACTGCAGACATGGAGGTGGCTATTAAAAGAAATGTACATCTAGCAAGGGAACCTGGAGAGTAAAAGCATCTATGTCAGAAAAGGAACTGCTCAAAGCTGTTCAATTTTTTTTTAAATTAAAATACAATTGCATAATTTTTCCTTTACTTTTTCCTTCCTCCAACCTTACTCTTGCACCTTCCTGCTCTAGTCTCTATTTCTTTCATCATTATAATATGTATTTCTATTAAATTACATTATAATAATATAATTTCTATTACATTATATGAATTATATAATATGTAATATAATATATTTACATATTGAATTATTATGTAACATATTACACTATATAATGTCTATTGTCTAATAATGAACGTATATATACATATGTTTCTACATACAAGCATGCACCAACACACAGGAATTACAGGCATGTGCATTTTTGCATGTGCACATGTAAGTACTAACTGGATTTCTCAACCTCAGAATACCATTTTCTGTGCCTAGACTGGATGCAGATTCAACCATGCCATGCACATCTCTATCCAGCATTATCTGTACCACATTGGTGACTGTGAAGGCAGCAATGCATTTCACTTCAGTCATCTGCATTCCCAGGCTCCAGGCCACCTGCCTCAGATTAAGAAAATCTGTAGAAGAAACAAAATTATGAAAACGACTTCATGAAAATCATTTCAGAAATATGATACAGGACCAACTATCCCAGACTGCTGAGGGAAATGAACTTACTGCATGTGGGATATTTGGAATGCAGACTTTTTCTCCTTATTCGCATGGGTGCATCCCAGCAGCAGATTGGGTTGCATGTCAGCGTGCCACAACAATTATGGAATCTAGCAATACCAAAGTACTTACTGGTGCCTTGGTAGCAATGCTGCCAGAAAGGTCATCTGAGTGGCCCAGTGCAAGAAATAGGAAAGCAGCTGTGCAAATGCTCAATCCAAAGGGTGATCCCCAGAGCACAGGGGCAGCATCCTTTGGAGGTTTTCGAAACTTTGGGAGGGCCTGGAGAGATGTCTCAGTCAACAGAGGGCTTAGCTTTCAAGTATGAAGACCTGAGCTTGACCTCCAGAAGCCACTTAAAAGGAGACTTGGTGACCTAAGCTTGTAGTCTCAAAACCTGCAAGACAGGAGTTAGAGACAGGGTTCCTGGAAGCTCACTGACCAGACAACCTAGTCAACTTGATGGAATTCCAGGTCAATGAGAAACCCTGTCTCAATCCAAAAGTAGAAGGTCACTGATGAACAACATCTAACGTTAGTTTCCTACATTCATGTACAAATGCACATGTTTATACGGTGTAGGAGGGTCCTTCTTTCTATGTGTTGCTTTTATTGGTTGAATAAAGAAAACTGCCTTGGCCATTGATAGGGCAGCCCTTAGATGGGCGGAGAATACAGAACTGAATGCTGGGAGGTAGAAAATAGGGTCAGAGAGCCGCCTGACATGAAGCTGCCAGGTCAGACATGCTGAATCTTTCCCAGTAAGCCATGAACTTGTGGTGATACACAGATTATTAGAAATGAGTTGAAACAAGATGTGAGTGTTAGCCAATAAGAGGCTACAAATAACGGGCCAGGCAATGTTTAAATGAATACAGTATCTGTCTCATTATTTTGGGTAAAGCTAGCCAGTAGGTGGCAGGAAGCAGCCTGCTGTTTCTTTTACAACATATATACAACTGCGCACACAAACATGTTAGGAAATGAAAAATACAATGCAATACGTGAAACATATACAATGTATTATGTTCCTCATAAATATATAGAGAGAAATATATACACATTTGCAAACGTATACTAAGATAAAAAACACTTGAGAAATCATTGAAATACAGGGAAACCCAAGAGTTCATATAATGATACTAAAAGTTTTCTTTAAAATTTATTCTTTCAAATTAGTATGTTAATGATGCAAAACTCTGTTCCTTAAATGTAAATTACATATATATCTGTGTGTATGCTGGCAACACTCAGGTTCTACACTCTTAAAATTTACATATGCTTGACAGCAGATTTTTGTTTTAGTTAATGGTGTATATGTGAGTGAGAGAGAATGAATGAATGAATGAACGAATGAATGAATGAATTTGCATCTGAAAGTAAGTACCTATGAATGACAGAAAGGGGTATCAAATTTCCTGTAACTGGAGTTACAGGCAGTTGTAAGCCACCTGATGTGGGTGCTGGGAACCAGATTTGGACCCTCTGCAAGAGAAGTAGATGCTCTTAACTGCCAAGCCATCTCCTCCGCCCCTAAAAATAAAGGTTTTTAAGTTGGATAAAATTATGGTAAAGTGGACTAATTTCATTCTGTTATTTGTCATAATATTTTAGAATTTGACACCTTTAGTCTTTCTTATTTTAATTTTATAAATCAGATTAAAAGAAATAAGTTTCCATGTGATATTTTTGTGATATGGGAGCTGAGGAATTAACCAAAATGAAAGTTACTTTTTCATCACAAATATTTTTAGCTTTCTTTTTTCCCCTTTTGTTTGTCTATTTTTTGTTTTGTTTCTACATCCCAATCGAACTTGCCCCTCCCTCCCCTCCTTCCAGTTCCTCCTCCCACAAAGCCCCATTCATTCTTCCCTGTTTCTCTTCAGATACAGACAAGCCCCCAATGGATACAGCCAGACATGGCATATCAAGTTGTAGTGAGACTAGGCACCTCCTCTTCTGTTAAGGCTGGACAAGACTATCTAATAGGAATAGGTGCCAAAAGCAGGCAACAGAGTCAGAGACAGCTCCTGCTCTCACTGCTAGGAGTCTCATGTAAAGACCAAGTTATACAACAATAACATATATGCAGATGGCCAAGATCAGTCTCATGCCAGCTCCCTAGTTGTCAGTTCAGTCTCTATGAGCCCCTATGACCCCAGGTTGGTTGGTTCTGTGGATTTTCTTAAGGTGCCCTTGACCCCTCTGGCTCCTATAATCCTTCATTTCCCTCTTCTGCAGGATTCCCTGAGCTCTGCCTAATGTTTGGCTGTGGGTCTCTGCATCTGTGTCTATCAATGGCTGGGTGAAGCCTCTCTGATGACAGTTGAGCTAGGCACCAATCTATGAGGAAAGCAGTATATCATTGGTAATAATTTCACCGACCTTCCTTTGACCTTCCTGTTTGGTCCAATGCTCCTAAGTCTCTGGGTATTGGCCCTGAGGAGTGAGCTCCCTCTTGGAGTATGGATTTCCAGCTGTGCCTGTCATTTGTTGCTTACTTTCACAACTTCTGTGCCATCTTTATCCCAACACATCTTGAAGGCAGGACAAATTGTAGGTCAAAGTGTTTGTGACTGGGTTGGTGTCCCAGTTCCTCCCCTGGAAGGAAATTTTGTCTGGTTACAGGAGATGGCCAACTCACAGTCTGTGTCTCCTATTGCTAGGAGTCCTGGCTAGGGTCAATCTCATAGTCCTTAGAGTTTCCACTGCTCTAGGTCACTGGCTCATCCTTAAATGCCCCTTGTTCCCAGGTGTCTCAACCAGTATTCTCTCCATCTATCCTTCCTGGCCTGATTCATCCTATCATCATCCTCATTCTTCCTTCCAGCCTCTCCCTGCTTCCACTGGTATTTCCCCTTCACAGCATGATCCATGCAACCCCCACCCTTGAGCCCTCCCTGTGTTTTAGCTTCTCTGGGTCTGTGGGATTTAGCACTTTACTTTGATTCTCTGGATTTCTTCAGTGTTATATACCCTTCTTCATTTCTGATTTTGTTAATTTGGATATTCTGTTTCTGCCTTTTAGTTAGTTTGGATAAGGCCTTAACTATCTTGTTGATTTCCTCAAAGAACCAACTCTTAATTTCATTGATTTTTTTTATATTGCTCTTTGTTTCTATTTTATTGATTTCAGCCCTGAGTTGATTACTATTTTCTGCTGTCTATCCTGACTGGGTGTGCCTGTTATTTTTTTGCTCTAGAGCTTGCAGGTGTTCTGTTAAGCCTCTGGTATGGAAATTCTCTAATTTCTTTATGCAGGCACTTAGTGTTATAAATTTCCCTCTTAGCACTGCTTTCATTATATCCCATAAGTTTGAGTATGTTGTGCATTCATTTTCATTGAAGTCTAGTAACTCTTTAATTTCTTTCTTTTTTTCCTTGAACCAGTGGTAATTCAGTATAGAGTTGTCCAGTTTCCATGAGTTATAAGTTTCCATGAGTTCTGTTGTTCCTGTTATGATTGAAATCCAACTTTAATCCATGTCTGATAGGATACCGGGAGTTATTTCAATTTTTCTTGTATCTGCTGAGACTTGCTTTGTCATAGTGCATATGTTCAGTTTTGGAGAAGGTTCCATGAAGTGCTGAGAAGAAGGTGTACTCTTTTGTGCTTTGGTGAAATGTCCTGTACATGTCTGTTAGGTCCATTTGGTTTATAGGTTTATAACATCTGTTAGTTTTTTTATTTCTCTGTTTAATTTTTCTCCGGATGACCTGTACATTGGCAAGAGTGGGGTGCTGAAGTCTCCCACTATTAATATATGGGGTTTGATGTGTAATTTAAGCTTTCATAATATTTAGTCTACAAGTGTTGGTGTCCTTCCATTTGGGACATAAATGTTCAGAATTGAGACATCATCCTAGTGAATTTCTCCATCTCTTTTGATTAACTTTGGGTTGAAGTTTATTTTGTTAGCTATAAGAACAGCTACACCTGCTTGCCTGTTAGTTCCTTTGCTTGGAAAATCTTTTTCCAACCCTTTAAAATCTGAGGTAATGTCTGTACTTGATGTTGAGATTTGTTTCTTGTATGCAGCAGAATGATGGATCCTGTTTTCAGATTAATTTTGTTAGTCTGTGTCTCTTTTGGCAAATTGAATCTATTGATATTGAGAGATAGTAATAACCACTGACTATTTCCAGCTTCTGACTACTACAAATAAAGTTGCTATGAACACAGCTGAACAACTGTCCTTGTGGTATGAATGAGAATCCTTGGTATCTTGGTTTGATACCCAAGAGTGGTATCACTGGGTCTTGAGGTAAGTTGCTTCCCAATTTTCTAAGAAGCACCATCTTGATTGGCAAAGTGGCTATACAAGTTTGTACTCCCACCAGCAATGGAGGAGTGTTCCTCTTATACAACATCCTCTCTAGCATAAGCTGTCGTCAGCATTTTTGAGCTTAACCATTCTGGCAGGTATAAGATGAAATTTCAGAGTCATTTTGATTTGCGTTTTCCCAATGGCCAAGGATGATGAACATTTTTTTTTTACATGTTTCTCTGCCATTTGAGATTCTTCTGTTGAGAACTCTCTGTTTATGTCTATACCTCATTTTTGAATAGGATTATTTGATTTTTTTGAAGTCTAGTTTCTTGAGTTCTTTATATGTTTTAGAAAACAGCCCTCTATTGAATGTGGGATTGGTTAAGATCTTTTCCCATTCTGTAGACTGCCATTTTGTCCAATTGACTGTGTCCTTTGCCTTATAGAAACTTTACAGTTTCATGGGGTCCCATTTATTAATTCTTAATCTTAGTGTTTGTGCTACTGGTGTTCTATTCCAGAAATTGTCTCCTGTGCCAATGCATTCAATGCTGTTCCCCACTGTAATAGCCAGAAGCTAGAAACAACCTAGGTGGTCCTGAACTGAAGAACAGATAAAGAAAATGTAATACATTTACACAATAGAGTATTATTCAGCTGTTAAAAAACAACATTAGGAATTTGAAGGCAAAGGAATGGAACTAGAAAAAAGTCATCCTAAGTGCAGTAACCCACTCCCAGAAATACAAACATAGTATGTACTCACTCATAAGTGGCTATTAACTGTAAAGTAAAACATAACTATGCTACAATCCACAAACCCAAAGAAGGCAGGTAAAAATGTGGACCCAAGGCTGGACGCATAGATCTCCCAAGGAAGGGGAAATAGAGATCTCCTTGTTGGGCTGGGGCCAGTGAAGAAGGAAACATGAGGAACTGGGTTGGGAATGGAAGAAGGATTGTACTGACAGATGACGGGAAAGAGGGGCTGATCTAATTTGTTTGGTGCTTACAAGCTTCTTGTACCTTTATAGGCATGCCATGCCTTAGGTTATGGAAATTTCTTCTATGATTTTGTTAAATACATTTTTAGGGTTTTTGAGATGAGATCCTTCCCCTTCTCTTCCTGTTATCCTTAGATTTTTTCATGGTGTCCCAGATTTCCTGAATGTTTTATGTCAGTAGTTTTCAACATTTTCTTTGATGGATGAATGTATTAGCTCTATCATATCTTCAACACCCAAGATTCTCTCTTCCATCTCTTACATTCTGTTGGTGATGCACTTATCTGTAGGTCCGATTTCTATATCCAAATTTTCCATTTCATTAATTACCTCAGTTTGTGTTTTCTTTGTTTCTATTATTTTTCATGCCATAAATAATTTCCTTCACTTGTTTGTTTTTTCTTGGCTGTCCTGGCATTCTTTAAGGGGTTTGTTGATGTAATGTTCCTGTAATGCTTTTTGGATGTCTTTTCTCAATTTCTTTAAAGGAGCTTTTAATTTCCTCTTTAAGGACATCTATCATCTTCATAAAGTCATTTTCAGGTCATTGTCTTGCACTTGGACTTTGCTGGACTATTCAGGGGTTGCTGTAGTAGGATAGCTGGACTCTAGTGTTGTCATATTTTTTTGAATGTTGATGATCAGATTTTTACATTGTAGACTAAGGACCTGACTTTAGAATGGTTAGGTATAGTACCTGATTTCTGAGTTTGCCTCTGTTGGGTGGGTGTTGTGTTCCTTGGTTTATGTTTCCTCTTTGGTTTCTAGTCTTTGTGGCCTGGATTTCTGGTGGCAGGCATGATCTCTGGTATTGTTTGGAGTCTCCGCACAAGTTGGAAGTTGGCCTTCTAGTGGTTAGTTTGGCTTTTGTTGCAATAAGGGGTCGCTGTTCTTCTGATTGGTGTGGCCTGCACTTGTTCTTCTGACTGGAGTGGTTTGCACCTGAGCAACTAGAGTCTGTCAAGCTAGTGTGGCTTGTTCCTGTTATGACTGGAGTGGCTTAGGGCTAAGTAGTCCAACTTTACTGGGTATGGGGTATGGTCCAACACCAGGACCAGTGAGCTGGGATGTCATTGGCCTTAAGAAGGGCCCCAGGGAACAGACTCCAGGGAAGAGACAGCATCACTAGCAGGCAGGTCACTCATTGTTTCGACTGGTGTGGTCTGGACCCGAGTGGCAGAAGTTCATTATGCTTGGGGCATAGGCCTAGCAACAATGTGGGCTGAGTAAATGGTCCAGGGAACAGAATCTAGGGAGAGGGCAGCTCCTTTGGCAGGTGGGACTCTCACTCGTTCTAGCTGGTGTGGCTTGCACCCGAATGGTGGAAATCCTCTGGCATTGCAGAAAGGGTTCAGCAACATGGCCAGTGATGAGCTGGGTTGTTGTGGGCTTGGGAAACATTGCCAGGGAAAACAATGGGAGGGCTGAAATTTTTCTTGCAGGTGGGTCACTCACCACCTGTTCTGGCTCATATTTTAGATTTCTAACTCTGTGTGTGTGTGTGTGTGTGTGTGTGTGTGTGTGTGTGTGTGTAGAAGAGATCAAGAGAAAAGAAAATGGTTTCTAAGAAGTAGCGGTTGTTTTGTCAAGCCTGCCCTACATCGCCTTGCATCCTTAAAGCTAACTAAGCTGATCCTCACTGAGGTAATTACAGGTACTCACAGACAAAACCCATGTTCTTGACTACTCATGGTGATTCACTCTTACATCTCTAAGTCTCTATACTAAAACAAGTTTTCTTTAATTTCCCCAAGAGCATAAATATGTCTTTAGAATATAGAATAGATACTGTGATGTGGTCCTTAAGAAATCATAATGGAGCCCAACTCATCCTGACCAAAGAGAACAGGGCACCAGGAAAAGCATCACAAACATCACTTGATATTAAATTTGATTTTCAAGATATTGATGGGCAAACCACTTGGCCAAATACTCAATAGCCATACACGATAAAAGTCATAGTTTTTCTATAGTGCCTACATCAGTTACTTCCCCAGGTTACTACAAAATGAAAAACCCCAAGACAATGTAAAGGAGAAAAAAATCATCAAAAATTTATCAAAGGGATAAAGTGGAAAATGATATAGCTATACATTTTAGATCCTACTTTGCTGACTTGAAATTAGAGACAGGCTTTAAATTATCTATAAGGTTATTCTGGGAATTCTGACAATGCCTACACTGCCAGTCTTCTCCGAGCCCTTGTGGCTCATTTGGGAAGTGTGAGGAAGACTTACTGTCACAGTGTTGAGAAGACAAAATCTCGACCAAATATAGTCCAACTCTTAATGTACTATGAAAAAAATTGCTGTTCCAGGCACGTGTACCAACACTATCTCTACATAATTTTAACAGGTCATTGCTTTTTTCAAAAATTGATTATAAAAGATTAAATAGTTTTCAAAAATAATATTAGAGCTGGGGAGAAGGCTCAGCAAAGTTTCCATCCCAGGTCTCACGTGAGGCATCTCATAACCACCCATAACTCCTGCTGCAGAAGCACTTATGATCCTCTTACAAGACTCCCCAACCACTATACTCACACATACCCCCCACACATATATAACTGAAAATAAAATGAATCCTAAAAATTTTAACATAATTGACTTTTGTCTCTTGTGCTTTGAGATCATAATGTCCTCCTTTAATAAAAACAAGCCTACCTCTTAAAAATATGTGTATGTATATGTGTGCAAGCATGTGCATATATGAATATCTGCAGCATGTGTGCATGTGTGTAGATATCCACAGAGTCCATAAGAGAGTGTTAAATTACTTAGAAATCAAGTTACATTCTGTTGTGAGCCACCCAGCTTGTGTGCTGGGAATGAAACATGGGTCCCTTGCAAGAGCAGCAAGCTCTTAACTACTGAGACATCTTGCCAGGCCCAGGGGGACAACTTAACAGTTCCATTTACCACTAATAGCCTATAAAACTGTGCCATCCATGGAAAAAAATAAAACCATGAACTGCCTACACTAAGGCATTCTGTAATATAGCTTAAGAAATGCCTCTGGACTCTCTTGGAATAAGTGTTAAGGGGAATGGATATTGAGTTTCACATATCTCTAGCATCTCTTCCCCTCTCACCATTGCTTCTATGCCTTCTCCAATTCTGAGAGCATTCTATAATACCAGGTATGTGAAATGTTAATCACTAGTCATTACAAGTCAATTAATCATAATACCATGTGAACTATTGAGGTTTTTCCAACAGGCTACACATTCAATCCAGAATCTATTTAATTTACTTATACAAAAAATTCAACTTAGACAGATTCTGCTCCTCCTGCTCTAACTGTTCTTACTCAGCTGACATACTCATTCCCCAGATTTACACTGATGTGATTTTGAAAATGCATGTATTCTTTTGGAGTATGAGTACTGATTTCTTTGTCAGATTTTAAACTGTTGCTCTAGATATATTCTGCTATAGGAGTCCAGTTATGTAAGGGTCCTTAAGGACATCTTTAGAAAAATGGGTATCTCCTGAAGACAATTGCTAAAGAAAGTTTCCATCTTTTACTTCAAGCTAAGATGTGTTGTTCTCTCAGATACAGAAAGGAAGGGCTGACTGCACTGGCCAAATCTTCCCACAGTGACTTACTTCAAGTCTCAGCTTTGTTAAGTTCTAGTTTCAAAATTCTCATTCTCCCCAAAGTCTACTCTACTTTTCTCTTGTTTTCTCTTGAGAAATATGTGTGAAAGTTACGGATGAACTCACATTGCAAGTCTGTTGCCTATGCAATTAAATGTTGTGTCTTAAAAAAAAAAAAAAAACAAAATAAAACAAAAACTAGAAAAAATTCTGGTCCTATAGCTATACCAAACCAGAGATTCTTCAGGGACACTAAAAAGGCTCTTGCATCTTCTGTATATTTACATAAAAAATTAAAACCCTAAATTTGCCATTCCCTTTCTATGATTGTGCTAGCACCATTGATCATAGTCATCTTACCTCAGAGAGTCCATGGGCATCATTGTTAAACTAATGACTAAATGTTACAGTCAATTGTTTTCCAAGATACTTACATCAGAGGCACTTTATTACGAGGGCTGGGAAGATAACTCAGTTAATAACACACTTGCTGTGCAAGCATACAGACAACTCCCAAAGCATACATTTCAAATCCCTACAGCCTACATAAAAAGCTAGGCACTATGCCACACACCTGTATTCCTCACATGAAGGTACAGATACAGAAGGATCCGTGAGTCTCACTGGCCAACCAGGGTAGCTGAATCTATGATCTTCAGGTTCAATAACAAGTCCCTGTCGCAAAACAGAAGATGGTGAGCAGTATAAACCTCTGCTTCCACACTCATGTATACATAAATGTATGGTCACTCATACACTCATCTGCTTACACACATACACATGCATGCGCACACACACACACACACACACGATCAAATAATTCATTACTAACAACCATAGATTTAATTTGGATTAATTTGTAAGTTTTGATGTTATAGCCTGCCATGGATTCCTAGGCTCTGTCACTCATCCACACTGTAGAATAGCCTAGTGAAGACCTTGGTTACCATAAATGGGAAAGGAAAACAATGGAGTGCTGTTGTGTGGAATGCAAAAGTGAATGTGAGTGTACCAAATCCTATATATAGAATGTGTTTCCACAGAACAGATGCGCCTAGAAACCTAATAGAGAATATGGAAGTTTCTCTTTTCTCTCTAATAACTGTCAACCCAGGTATAGAAATATTGCTTCCTGTTCCTAGAACACTAAGTACTATTGGTTTGTAGGTCTTGGTTAACTTAGGAAGACTCCTTGGGAAGACCCAGGGAAATCATTAAATTGGAAGTTAGATTGATTGTCAAGTGCATATCATCAGGGTATGATATTGACTCTGTGGGCAAAGAGAATGATGATAATTGATCGAGATTCTGTTTCGCAGGGGCTGGGCATCCTGCTCGTAATACAGGGATCAGCTAGCATGCAAAAAGCCCTGTGTCTCATTCCCAACATCACACACACCTGATGTAGTGATTCGTGTAATCTCAGCACTCAGGAGTTAAAAACAGGTGTATGAGAAAGTCAAGGTCATCCTCAGCTACATAAAGAGTTAGAGGCCAGCCTGTACTACATGAGTCCCAGTTTCAAAATCCAGATGATCTTTTAGAAAATTTGATGAGTTTCCTAGGAGTCTCTTAGTGCTTCCTTAGCTCATAGTAGATGCTAATAGAACCTAAGAGCAAAGACAAGAAAAGGCAGAGTTACTGAGAAGTCATGCCCTATAGCAATGGTAATCTAGGTCACTCCATTAGATAAAAAGAACCTCAAGCACATGAAGTACTAATGTAGTTATAGTAGTCATGAAATAGGGAGTGAAAGAAGGCACAGATGTGACCAATTACAGAAACAGCAAATGTCAAGACAATTGCATACATTTCTGAATATTGAATAGTTTCTTATTCTCCCTTTCCTCATTGTCATTAATATTTTATATAAAGAAAATGAGTTGTCATTAGTTTACAATTTAGTTTTAAGTGTTGAACTGTTCAAACAGAACTCTAACTTCCAGAAATGAGTAAAAGCTATAGGAATGTGAACCTTCTCATTTTAAAAGAGGTAGTGTATCTTTCTTCAATTTCTTTTCTTCCTTTCTTCATTTCTTTCTCTTTCTTTCTTTCTTTCTTTCTTTCTTTCCTTCTTTCTTTCTTTCTTTCTTTCTTTCTTTCTTTCATTCTTACCTTGGGAAAAAATTTTACTGTGTAGCCCAGGCTGCCCTGGAACTGACAGTTTTGCTATGGACTCCTAAGTACTGAGATTCAATAATATATTCCTTTGTAAAGAACCATGGTGCATCTTTGGGTCAGAAGAGGGCTCAGTCAGTAAAGCACTTGCTGCACAAGAACTAGGGTATGAATTTGTTACCCAGAACTTGTACAACATGACAAAGTACAGGGCCGTATTTCTGTAATCCCAGCACTGGGGGTGGCCACAGGAGAATTCCTAGGGCTTGCTGACTGGTTAATCTAGCTGAATTAGTAGCAGTTTCAGTGAGAGACTCTGTTTCAAAAAGTAAAGTAGGGATCAATTGAGGAAGACACCGACTTCCACATGTGTGCACACATTTATGTACACCTCACTCATGCATGCAAGCACACATAATTAAATTCTATATATTGAAACTAGGCTAGAGATTTAAAGGTAAATTTCATAAGTAAGAATGGTCAATTGGTTATGTCCTTTTAAACAGCTTCACTGTTCTCTGTTTTAAGACAAATCACTTAGCCCAGGTTGTGTGTGTATGTGTAAGTGTGTTGCCTTTGTCAGATATGTGTGCTCTTTGTTTCATAGTCATTAAATCAGATATTCTTAGAATCACGAGTGTTGATCATTTAGTTTCAAACCCAAACTACCTGCATTTAAACCACTGTGGCTACTCCACTTACCAGTGGTGTAACTCTGGAAAAGCAAATGCCTCTCTATGCCTGTCTGTAAAGTGAGTAGAACAGATTCACAAGGATGTCAGGAGTATTAGATCATGCCATTGATAAGAATCACTGATAATTGGACCTGGGCACACAGTAATCACTCCATATATTTCATCATCATTTGCTGTGCCAGTCTATGAATCTGGAAACCACAAAGTTTAGCAGTGTAATAGTAAAGTGAGGGTTTGTGCATCTCTCATTAGAGCTTCAGTGGTTCCATCTACTCTCTTAGCTGTGTCCTGGAAAATCAACTTTCCCTGTTGAACGTCATTCACATGTGCCTGTGTTAATATGTGCTATGCTGTGGGTCGTAATTAGTGTGGTCAGCTGACCTGTGATCTGTGAGAAGAAAGGGACTTTTATTCTCAGGGCATGAACCCTCTGTTTTCATTGATTTTGCATATGGACCATTAGTGATACAACAAGAATCGCATATGAGAACCATGAAATAATTTCAGGTTAGAGTGTCACATTGGATTAGTGACAAGAACCTCAAAGCATGACCTTAGTCTGCTGCTGTCAAATTGCTTGTTGGAAACTAAAACCAATCTAACAGGATCAGAGCACCAGGCCAAAAGTTCAGTCCAGAAAGAGGTTTGTCTTGTGTCCAGCTGGTTGGTCCTCTGTAATACTGTAGAATGGAGTATTTCCCCAGGGTGAGCCCAATGACATCTCTGTCCTCTATGTAATCTCTCTCTACTTATCTCCCAAAGCTCAAAAATGAATACGAGCAGTAGTATTGCTGCAAAGGCCTTATTTCTTGTGCTTACTGTATTTATAATACACCTCTGGGTAATCTATCTGAGAAATTTTTACTGCAAATTTTATAATATTTTAAGAACAAGTCCAAACAAAAGCAACATGCTATTTACAATAATTATATTTGAAACTTGAAAGCAAATAGTTGCTGCCAGTCAGAGTTGGCCAAATGAGCTTCTTGTAGACTGACAATGGGTGTGCAGTTAAGTACCAATTTCTGTTTCTCTTGCTGCAATTAAAGGCCCTCACCAAAAACAACTTAGCAAGGCAAGGGCTCATTTATATTATGGGTCTAGGTCACAATCCATCATTGAGAGAAAGTTAAAGCAGGAACTGAAAGCAGATAGTCTTATATCAACAATGAAGAACAGGAAAAAAGGGATAGATTCTTGCTTGCTCACTTTCATCTAGTTTCCTTGTATAGTTCAGGAACTACTGCCCAAGGGATGGTATCACCCATAAAGGTCCAGGTCTTCTCACACCAAAAAGCAATTACGGCAGCCCTCTAGACCTGCCCACGGGCCAGCCTCCTCTGCACAGTTCCTCCACTATAGCTAATTTAGTCACCTGTCCAACTGCACAGGCAAGTGATAGTGGAAGGTAGAGAAGGAGATTTATTCAATCTGGCTACCTTGGGAAAAGCAACGAGGAGATTCAGAGACCCGCTACTACTCACGCATGGCCATCTTCAGGGTCCTGACAGGAAGTTTAAGCGTTTGGGTTTAAATAGAGATCAAAGAATGCATATCATTAAACAGTTTTGGTTAAGAGGTACCTACACTCATCATCGTCTCAGCCCCAGGCTCTACTGCAAAGTAGTATTGGCCATGGCTGTCTGTCTCTCGGGCTGGGGTTCATTTCACCATATGGTAAGAAAGCAGCAAAATCCACAAAGACTAGTGCTAGTCTTTAGCCAACCTGGCAGGGATGGAGATGTTTGAAAGAAGCATTCGTGTCTCATCTGCTAGCTATCAGACCACTAAAACAATGGGCTCCCAAGGAAAAGACAATGATGGATCAATAATGTGTAGGACCATACCTTGACCGGGATGCTTAGCCACACATAACCCTGGATTTCTACTTAAACATCGACCTTACTACAGGACCATAACAATAAACTTGGGAGTGTCTCTTATCAATGTGGCCACACTGAGTAAATGTTTTATCCCTTTGTCTTTCACTATAAATTTGACTATTTTAATTGATTTATCAAGGACAGGTGGCTGAACCTGGCTTCTTAGGCTGTGACTCCAAACCCAGTAACAGTCTCTTTCTGAAATATTTAACTATGAGTAGGCACTTCCAATGTAAAGTCATTGTTGGGGAAGGTGCAGAAAGTCACAGGCCAGCACTGCTGAGTTAGGAAAAGGGAAGATACTACTTTCTACATTATGCTTTGTTTTCAAAGTCAAGGCTCCCTTATCTGGAAGGACATGGGTTTGTACAGTGGTTTTGGATGCTGAGCAATGAGCTTAGGTGAATAAAATACACAACTTTCATCCAAAAGCACAAACATTCCCTCACCAATTTCCAGATATGGTGGCAAAAAGGCTGGTGACTGGTAAGGAAGGTCTTGTTTATGCCCACCTCTGCTTGACCTATTTCAAAGGTTTTCAACTTGATATGCGTATGTGTGAGGGTACATGAGTGCAGTATATGTCGAGGTCAGAAGACAGTGTTGAATACCCTGGAACTGGAGTCACAAGAAGCTGTGAGCCATGTTATGTGGGTGCTGGAAACCAAACTCTGGGTTTCTCTGCAAGAGCTGTGCTCTTAACACCTGAACCATCTATACAGCCTCACCACCTGCCATGATTTATGCAAATGCTGTCCCATGACGAAACAGAGGAAGCCAGGGCAGAATTCCTAAGTAGCTTTAGACACTGTCATGAAAAACAATGAACCTCTGTGGGAAATCCTGCATGGTAACATCCCTCCGGGGGGCTCATCTTAGGAGCATTACTATGCAATATGGATTAAATCTTCTGTACGGAGCAGCTGTCTGGTGCTTCAGAGTCATTTGGTTCTCTGCATCATCGACCTGGTATTGCATGATGCACCTGTGGGAGCTATGGGTCTCGAGTAAGCTCGATGCTCATGGAGGTTGGTGTGTTCTGTGGGTGATGGGTGAATTCTAGCACCAGGGAGTCCCTGGACCATGACAGAACAACATTGATTTGTATTGACCAGAGAGCATCAGGGAGTATGAAGACACAATGAAAGGGTGTTATTGTACAAAGTATTTTTAAAACCCACACCATCTAAATATCACTGCAGGGATATTTAGTGCAGGGCAAGGGAAACAGCCATCTTTAATTAAGTGTTCTTGAAGTCAAGTCAAAAACATGCAAGAAGAGTACAATGCCAGTCAATGGCACACAAAATCTTCCAGGCCAGCCAAAGCTATATAGTAGCACTCTAAAAAAATAATAATAAAATATAGGAAGGACCATAAGGTTGACTGTGCAAACAGGTGCAACAAAGACTCAAAGAAAGAAATTGAAGGCAAAGTGGGAGCTGAGTGATGGTTTTCTTAATAAAGTGCTTGTTGCATAAGCATGAACCCTAGGTAGACATCCATGTAGGCAAACCAGGTGCAGTAGCAAATAGCTGTAATTCTAGCATCAGGGAGGGAGAAGAAGGGCTGATTCTGAGTTTTACTGGCTGGTCACCCACCTTAGTAAGCTCAAATTGTACAGTGAGAGACCCTGCCTTTGAAAAAATGCAAAGTATTTGGTTCCTGAGGAAAGACAACTGAAGCTGATTTCTGACTTTCTCATGCATGTGCAAAGGAACACATACGCACGAACAGGTGGATGCAAGCACATAAGTGTGGGAGCATGTGCCCACTCACACACAAGAAAGAGGTCTAATGAAGCCATCAGGGCTGAAGACTTACAAGCCAAAAGTCAAGATGACAGAGAAAGAATTTGAGGGGCTCTATTCCTCTAATCAATCTGATTCTTTTCCCCTTGTATCATCATTGTACAAATTTATGTAGATAGTGTATTGAAAGAGGCTTAGGACAGAAGGAAAGAAATGAAATTCATCACACACACACACACACACACACACACACATACACACACACACACACACGTTTTCACTGTTTTATTTCTCCAATCCCAGAATTAGTTCTTGTCATTAGAAAGTGAAATTACTAGAAAAGAGGAAAATAGAAAACTGTGGTGATTATGTAGCAAGTTTAGTGAAAAGTTGTTCAGAGTCTCTGCTCCTGTCCTCAGGATGAAGCTCCAACTGTCAAGAAACATGCATTACTGTCAGAAAGTGAAGTATTGGGTAACCTTCTAAGTCCATATGCCGTCAGTGTCTGTGACTGTGGAGAGCTGCCGACAGTCATCTTCAAAACGCTTTTAATCCCCCCAGCTACTTCCTGCTCTTGAAGATCTTAACCTTTTATTATATTATTATTTTTGAAAGTAGCTTACAACGTATTTCTTAACTGAATTCTGAATATTTATTTTTATCCCCGCAGATAAGTGCAGCTCTCAATCCTCAATGAAGAAACATATATTTACAACAGATAGAGACTCCTACAAAAGACCATAACTGAGCATAACGCAGAGAACAAGTGATCGCGTGGTTCCCAGCCCCAACTGATCCATCTGCAGCACAGCTTTTTCAACAAAGGCTCAGAGATCATTGGAGAAGAGAGGTTGGAAAGGTTGTAAGAGCCAGAGAATAGAATACCACCTGTAAGATTATTTCCTTGGAAGTGTCAGGGAAGCTGCATCTGAAAGACCCTAATTTCTAGGGTCCATGAAAGGATCCCCCAGACTCAATAAGCCATGCCAATGGATGCAAACAGCAAGAAGATTCTTTATTGTCAAAGGTGCCAATGGGAGACTCAGTACTCCAGTGAGACTGAACCCCCCTTGTATTTTTCCAGCAAGTATTTATAGGGTCTCAGGGGTTACATAACGGGGAAGCATAGCAACAACAACATCATTGGTCAACTCAAATTAAATTAACATATGGGGTAGATCAACATCAGGACAAAGACAAGTCTAAATTAAGCTAGTTTCAGCCAGTTTCTGCTCCCTTGGGTTTCGATACACAAAGAACTGGGTGTTTTTCCCAAGACTGCTTCTGCTGCCCACAGATATCCTGTTTTTATCCTCTAGGTAGGTGCAGCCAGTCTTAAGACTACTTCTGCCGCCCACAGATATCCTGTTTTGTCCTGACCTAGTTGATCAAAACATCTTAACATGGAGACTAGGTTTGGGGTCTTTCAATTTTAAGATGGAGACTAGGGTTAGAGTCTTTCAGCATCCTTGGCTCCACCAGCATGGATGTGTAAACAAGACCTGAACAAGGACAACACCAATAGGCATGATAACATGGAAGGAAAAGATCCACTAGAAAAATAACTGAAGGCACATACGGACTGTTGAGAAAACAGTTTTATATATTGGTTATCCAACACTGAATAGTAATCAGCCCTAAATTTCAGTTTTAATGGGCTCTCTCTCTCTCTCTCTCTCTCTCTCTCTTTTTCATACACACACACACACACACACACACACACACACACACATATATATATATATATGCATATATATCACAACAATTAAACAAAAAGGCCAGACATCAGAAATTTGAGAGATGATAGGGAGGAAGAATACATAGGAAGAGTCAAAGGCATGAAAGTGAAAGAAAGAATGAAGTAGTTACATTTTAATTTTAAAAATATCTTTTAAATTAGCTTATGAATAAACAGGTTTTACTTGGGAACAGTTTTTATTCTTTGATAATTTCATAGATGACTATACTATATGTCATATTCATTTCATACTTCTCCCTTCAATGACCTCCACCTAATTTATGTCTGTTTTTTTCTGAACTCACTGGGACTAAAACTACATACACATGGGTATGGAGCCATCCACTGGAGCATGGGTTGCTTACCAGAGACCACAGACCTAAAGGAATATGACTCCCTGTCCTCGATGGCCATCAAGAGCCAATAGCTTCTCAGCTAGCTGTGGTTTCATGATCCTTGTCCCCATTTGTGCTGAATGACTTGGTCATGAGTAGATCTTCTTCTGACAGGCTTAGCTGCTGTGAGTTCATAAGTTTAGCCATCCTACATGTCCACAGAATGTCATTTGGCATCATTGCTCTTAAACCGCTGGCCCCTCTTCCAGATAGTCCTTGCACCTTGCTGAGGAAGTATGCAATGCAGATTTCTGTTTAAGACTGAGTACCTCACACCAGCTTATTCCCTGCTCCTGGAACAATAAAGAGGCTCACAACTGGTTAAAGGACAGACAACACATTTCTACACAGACTTTCCATAAACATTTCACTTTGGCGGATTCTTTCCCACCTCCCCTTTTATCTCACTCCCCCCTCTTTTTTTACTGGACCTCTCATATGATCTGTTTTCTTCCTTACTTCTTCCTCAAATCTCTTTTTTTCCCACTCTCATTTTCTCCCTGTTGGTTTCTGAGCCTTAAGTCATATCTACTCCCACCTGAATACACACATTTCTCTCTTAGAGGCTGGCTTCCACAGGGAGTAGGAAACATAGTATATTTGTCCTTCCAAGCCTGAATTACCTTGTGTCTTGTTTTGTTTTAATTTGACTATATACTTCTCACTTCCCTCCCCACTTCCTAGTAAAGAAAACAGCAGGAGACAAAAGCTTCTCCCCAATCCTAGCCTGCCCACACTCCTTTTGTGAGGGCCACAGATTTGTCTCAGTCCACACAAATGAATAATGGAAGTCATGGAAAGGGGATTTATTGCCTCCTCTAATCATTTCAAGTGAGTTCTGTTTGCCTTGCCCTGTCCACCTGCAGCTCTTCAATGCATGTTCTTGGAGTTACTGAAATGTGGTGCTCAATGCCAAATCGGTAGAGAATGCTGAGGTGGCCTAAGGGCTTGAGCAAGTATTGCAGGAAATCAAACACACTATGAAACCACATGTGGGTTGCAGTTTGGGAAATGAAAGGAAGCACATGCTAGAGTGGATTTTCCTCTTGAGGGCCATTCATTCTGTAGCCCAGAGGAAGACACTTCTAAGACAATGTGAGCTAGGGATAAGAAGAGGAGACAAAAAACAAACCAATTGGTCAATACTGTAGCTCTATAGCAGAGCTTCAAGTCAGGGATTGTGATGCCTCTGGAAGTTCCTTTATTGTAAAGGATTGTTTTGACTATCCTGGGTTGTTGTTTTTTTCATATGAAATTGACTATTGTTCTTTTAATGTTCTGTAAAGAATTGTGCTTGGATTTTGATGGGGATTGCATTAAATCTGTAGATTGCTTTTGGTAAGACTATCATTTTTACTATATTGATCCTACCTATCCAAGAGCAGGGGAGAGCTTTTCATTTTCTGATATCTTCAATTTCTTTAAAGACTTAAAATTCTTGTCATACAGGTTTTTCACTTGTTTGGTTAGAGTTACATCAAAATATTTTACAAAATGTTTGTGTTATTTTTTTTGAAGGGTGATGTCAATTTTTTGATTTTTTTGATTGGGAAGGTTGATTTGGGTGAAGGTCAGAGAGGGAGAGCAAGGAAAGAGGGAACCATTATGAGGTTAGTGAGAAACCAGGCACTAGGGAAATTATTAGAAATCCAGAAAGATGACCTCAGCTAAGACTCTAAACAATAGTGGAGAGGGTACTTAAAATGTCCTTCCCCTGTAATCAAATTGATGACTACCTTAATTGGCATCATAGAACCTTATCCAGTAACTGATGGAAGCAGATGCAGAGATCCACAGCTAAGCACTGGGTCAAACTCCTGGAGCCCAAACATAGACAGGGAGGAATGGCATTATGAGCAAAAGGGCCAAGACCATCTTGGGGTAACCCACAGAAGCAATTGACCCAACTAGTTGGAGCTCACTGTGACCCCAGACAGACAGCTAGGGAACCTACATAAGACTGAACTAGGCCCTCTGAATGTGGGTGAAAGTTTGTGTGGCTCTTGAATTGGCTCTTTGGAGCCCATTTCCTATGGAGGGATGCCTTCCTCAGCCTAGATACATGGTGGAGGGCCTTGGTCCTGTCTCAATAGGATGTGATAGACTTTGGTGGCTCCCCATTGAAGGCCTCGTCCTCTCTGACAAATGGATGAGGATAGGGTGAGGAGAAGATAGGAGGAGCAGAAGAACAGGAGATAGAGGAAACTGGGGTTGGTAAATGAAATAAGATTGTTTTAAAAATAAAAATTAAAAATAAATGGTCAATAAGGGCTGGTACCTTGAGCAGCAAGTCCATCAATACCCTTGCTGGAAGCCACTAATGCTGGAAGAGTTCACGCTGCTGATTTCTTCTCTCATCCTTACCTAAAAGGGTGTGTAAGGACCAAGAGGAAGCCGACACCTGGAATTATTGCGCTGGGCCAACTGGACTAGCAGCTCACACCCTTTCCCACTTCCTCACCCCAGTTTCTGCTATAATTTTTTTTAAAGCCCCAGACTAGAAATCTATAATAGACTGCTCTCTAAAACTCACCCTCTGTGGTTCAAGAATTTCATTCCTGGAATTTTGGAAGTAAGAACTCAAACTGCTGGCTTGTGGTGACTTTAGTGGTCATTAATTTTTTTTTCTGAGATCCTAGACCCAAAGCTGAGCCAAACTGATGTGAGAAAAAGACCTCCATCAAATTCAAAGACACACCCCCAACACACACACACACACACACACACACACACACACACACACACAATGTCTCCATTCCACTAAGAAGAGAACAGTGTTCTCCGAGGAGCAAGCCCACAAGTTCTTCTTGCTGTGTCTGTTTCTGATGCAAATAGCAAGATTATCTGTCTATGTCATACCATCTCCACCCGCTGTCGGACTCCCTGCCTGGGCAGGATCAGTAACTCTGAAGGACCCTGCATGCTGCTTCCACCATGCAAGAGCAGAAGCATGAAGACCAGCAAGGACCAGCCTGATGAGTGGTCTTTTGTTTCTGAAATTCTCTTTCTGTCATAGTCAAACTCTAGGGTAAAAATGTAAAAGAAATAAAAAAAAAACTTCTATAGAAGGAATCATGGTCTATCTGCATCTGCTGACTCCTTAATTAAATAACAAAACTTTACATATCTCTTTGTGATTCAATTAGTCAGGGCTGTGCCATTTTTTAGACACATCCCCTCAACTCAGTTTCCTAGATTTGTGTTGTCTCCAGTCTCAAAGCTGATTCTACACAAATCCCAGGCCAGCAGACTACTCACTCCAATCAGGAATCAGACATCCTGACAGAAAGCACATGTAATAGGCTACAGTCAGTCATGTAACATAGACCCTCCGAACCATTTCAGAAGAAAATGTACAAGAAGGACCCCCCCACTGTGCCACATCAGCCTAATCTCTCTTAAGCTACCCTGCACATTGTTGCCTATCTGCCTGTTCATGGCATTAATAACTCTTACAATATTTTTTTTTGCTCTCAAAGGTAATTAACATCAGAGTTTTTCTTAAACCTAAAATCAGAAACATTTCAAGTACTAATTATGCATTTCTTAGTTGAGAGAATATACAATGCTCAAATACCTGCAAAACCTCAATATTTAAAAAGTAGTGTGTATGAAAATCCAGCCCCAAGAGCCAACCCAGTCCTGGGACACTGGTGGATCAGGATTAAGCCAGCAGACAGATCCAGAGTCAGCGATCTCCACTGGAACAGGTACAGCAGAGTAAGCGCCGAGAAAGTGAGCCAAAGCCAGAGACCTCTGAGGGTCTGGACATGAATCTGAGACCTTCAAGGGACTACGCCTATGCCAGGACCCTGGTAGGCATGAGTCTAGTACCTCCCAGGACCTAGGCCTGAACCAAGACCTCTTATAGTGTACCTGGCATGAGTGTACCTGGGACCTCTGAGGAAATAGGCAGGAATCAGAGATCTCAGCAGGGCCAGACATGAGTCTGCGACCGGAGAGGGAGTAGGCCTGAGCCAGGACCTCTGTGGGTCCAGGCATTGGTCTGGGACATCAAAAGGAATAGGTAAGAACCTGGAACTTCTGTGGGTATGAGCCTGAGTCTGGGACCTCTGAGGGAGTAAGCAGGTCCTCTACAGCTCCAGGAACATCCCCCCCGGGACATCCGAGGCAGTAGACTGGAGCCAGAAACCTTGCCAGGTCCAACTTCAACCCAGGGAATTCTACAAGAGGGGATCCAAACCAAAATTTATAGAAACAGGGCAAACCAGCAAACCAGGCCAAAGTGGGCCTGAGACAGCATACTCCAAGGGAGCAGAGCAAAGCACAAGAGCACTTAGTTATCTCCAGGAACATGGAGTAACCAACAGGGTAACTAGAACTGTGACACTGACTATACCACAAGGAACAAACATCTGAGCTCTGCATTCACTGGCACCTAGAAGACTATTCAACACAATCTCATACAGCACCAAACACATCTATTAGAGGAAAAGATGAGTAGAAATGGTAAGAACACATACAACACTGCAAAGAACAACACAACACCAGTAAAACCTAGAGACCCTACAACAACAAGACCTGAAAAACAAATTATGGATGGAACAGAAGAAAATGACCTAAAAAATAACCTCAAGAGAATGTATGAAACTTTAAAAGAGGAAATGAGAAATTCGCTTAAAGAAATTGGGGAAAAGACAAACAAAAATTTGGAATATATCAGCAAATCATTAAAAAAACAAGAAAAAGAAATCAAAAATATGAAAAAAAAAAGATTGAGGAATTGAAAACTGAAATAGAGACAATAAAGAAAACACAAGCCAAGGGAATTATAGAAACAGAAATCATGAGAAAACAATTAGGAACCACAAACACAAGCATAAACAGCAGAATGCAAGAGATGGAAGAAAGATTCTCAAGCACTGAAGATACAATAGAGGAAATAGATTCATCAGTTAAAGAAAACATTAAATCTAACAAAAGCTTAACCCAAAATATCCAGGAAATATGGGACACCACGAAAGGGCAAAATCTTAGAATAATAGGTTAGAAGAAGGAGAAGAAGTTCATATCAAAGGAACAGAAAATATATTTAACAAAATCATAGAAAAAAACTTTTCTATACAGAGTAAAGAAGTAATATTAATAGCAGCAAAGAAAAAAGGCTAAGTAATATATAAAGGTAGATCTATCAGAATTACACCTGACTTCTTATTGGAAACAATGAAAGCCAGAAGGTCATGGTCAAGCATAATGCAGACATTAAGAGACCATGGATGCCAGCCCAGACTATTATACCCAATAAAACTTTCAATCAACATAGAAAGACAAATCTAGATTTCACCAATACACAAAATACTAGAAGGAAAACTCCAACCCAAGGAAGTTGGCTACACCTACAAAAATACAGACAGTTGATGATCTCATAGCAGCAAATCCCAAAGAAGGGAAAAAAGCAAAAATTGACATCACCAACAATGAAAACAAAATTAACAGGAGACAACAATTACTGGTAATTAATATCCCTTAATGTAAATGGACTCAACTCACCTATAAAAAGGCACAGGCTAACAGACTGAATATGAAAATAGAATCCATTCTTCTTCTACATACAAAAAACACATCTCAACCTCAAAGACAGGCATTGCCTTAGAGTAAAGGGTTGGGAAAAATATGGCAATCAAATGGACCTAAGAAACAATCGGATGTGGCTATCCTAATATCTAACAAAACAGACCTCAAGTTAACATCAGTCAAAAGAGACAAATCAGGACATTTCGTATCAGTCACAAAAAAAAAGTCCATCAAGAAGAAATTTCAATACTGAACACTATGCCCCAAATACAAGGGCATCCTCATATGTAAAAGAAATACTTCTAAAGCTTAAATCATACATTAAACCCCACACAAAAACAGTGGGAGACTTCAACATTCCTTTCTCACCACTGAACAGGTCAGTCAGACAAAAAATGAACAGAGAAATAAGAAAACTAACAGATGTTGTGACTCAAATGAACTTAACAAACATCTATAGAATACTCCATCCAAATAGAAAAAAAATATACTTTCTTCTCAGCACCTCATGGAACCTTCTCAAAAATTGACCACATACTCAGTAACCAAACAAACCTCAACAAATACAAAAAAAAAATGGAATAACCCAATGTACCTTATCAGATCACCATGGTTTAAAACTAGAAGTCAAAAGCAATAATAATTCCACAAAACCCAAAAACACATGGAAATTAAATAATGATCACCTGGATCATCAATAGGTAAAGGAAGAAAAAGAGAAATTAAAGACTTCCTAAAATTCAATGAAAATGAACATACAACATACCCAAATTTATGGGACAAAATGAAAGCAGTGTTAAGAGGAAAGTTCATAGCACTAAATGCCTACATAAAGAATCTGAAAAAATCCCACACTACTGAATTAAAAGAACATTTGAAAACTTAGAACAAAAAGAAGCAAACTCATCTAAGAGAACTAAAAGGCAGGAAATAAATTGAGAGCTGAAATCAACAAAATAGAAACAAAGAAAACAACACAAAGAATCAATGAGACAAAGAGTTAGTTCTTTGAGAAAATCAACAAAATAGACAAACCTTTATCCAAACGAATCAAAAGGCAGAGAGAGAATATCCAAATTAACAAAATCAGAATGAAACATGGAGGAAATACAGAGAATCATCAGGTCATATTTTGAAAACCTGTACCCCACAAAATTGGAAAACTTAAAGGACATGGACAACTTTCTGGATAAATGCCACTTACCAAAATTACATCAAGACCAGATAAGCAAATTAAACAGACCTATAACTGCTGAAGAAATAGAAACAGTCATCAAAAGTCTCTGTCAACATAATTCACTATATAAACAAGCTGAAAAATAAAAACCACATGATCATCTCATTGGATGTAAAAAAAAAGCATTTGACAAAATACAACATCCCTTCATGATAAAAATCTTGGAGAGTACAGAGAACATATGTGAACATAATAAAAGCAATATACAGCAAGCCAACAGCCAACATCAAACTAAAATGAGAGAAACTCCCAGCAATCCCACTGAAATTAGGAACAAGACAAGGTTGTCCACTCTCTATATATTTATTCAATATAATTTTTGAGGTCTTAGCTAGAGAAATAAAACACCGAAAGAAGATCAAGAGGATACAAATCAGAAAAGAAGTCAAATACTCACTGTTTGTTTATAATATAATAGTTTACATAATCAATCTCAAAAATTCTACCAAGGAACTTCTACAACTCATTAACACTTTCAGCAATGTAGCAGGATACAAAATTAACTCAGAAAACTCAATACCCCTCCTGTACACAGATGATAAAAGGGCTTGGGTAGATATCAGAGAATCAACACCTTTCACAATAGCCACAAATAGCATAAAATCAAACAAGTGGAAGACTTGTATGAGAAGAATGTTAAATCTTTGAAGAAAGAAATTGAAGAAGATACCAGGAAGTGAACAGATCTCCCATGCTCTTAGGTAGGCAGAATTAACATAGTAAAAATGGCATCTTACCAAAAGCAATCTACAGATTTAATGCAATGCCCAGCAAAATTCCAGCAAAATTCTTCACAGACTTTTAAAGAACTGTACTCAACTCCATATGGAAAAGCAAAAATCCCAGGATAGCCAAAAAATTCCTGTACAATAAAAGAACTTCCAGAGGTATCACAGTTACTGACTTCAAATGCTACTACAGAGCTATAGAATTGAAAACAGCTTGGTATTGGCATAAGAACAGACAGGAAGACCAATGGAACCAAATAGAAGACCCAGATATCAATCTATGGTGTAGGAGTTCGTTCTGTTTATGTGTTGCTTTCATTGGTTGAATAAAGAAACTGTCTTGGCCTTTTGATAGGGCAGAATTAAGGTAGGCAGAGTAGACAGAACTGAATACTGGGAGGAAGAAGGGCAGAGTGAGAGAAATGCCATGGAGACGCCAGATCAGACATGCCAAATCTTTGCCGGTAAGCCACGACTTAGTGGTGAACAGAGATTTAAAAGAAATGGGTTAAATCAAGATGTGAGAGTTAGCCAATAAGAGGCTAGATATAACGGGCCAGGAAGTAATGTAATTAATACAGTTTCTGTGTGATTATTTTGGGTGCAAGCTAGCCAAGCTAGCTGGGACAAACAAAGGGCCCCTCTCTCCATCAACAAATCCACATATCTTTGAACACCTGATTCTTGACAAGGAAGCAAAAAAAATATCCAATGGAAAAAAAGAGAGCATATTTAACAAGTGGTGTTGGCATAACTGGATATCAACATGTAGAAGAATGAAAATAGACCCATATCTGTCACCATGCACAAAACTCAAGTACAAATGGATCAAAGACTTCAAACATAAAGTCAGCCACACTGAACCTTATAAAAGAGAAAGCAGGAAGTACAATTGAAAGCATTGGCATAGGAGACCGCTTCCTAAATACAACCCCAGCAGCACAGACACTGAAAGAAATAATTAATAAATGGGACCTCCTGAAACTGAAAAGCTTCTGTAAAGCAAAGGACACAGTCAACAAGACAAAACAGCAGCCTACAGAATGAGAAAAGATCTTCACTAACCCCACATCAAACAGAGGTCTGATCTCCAAAATATACAAAGAACTCAAGAAATTGTTCACGAAAAGAACACATAATCCAATAAAAAAATGGAGTATAGACTGAAATAGAGAACTCTCAACAGTCCTCCACAAGATTAGCAAGTGCTCTTACCCACAAAACCAGCTTTCTAAGTGCTTATTATGTTTAATTTTTATCTATCTATCCATCTATCTATCTCATCTATCATCTTTTTGTCTGTTTTGTGAAGTTTCATGTATACCACACTAACCTTAGACTTGCTATTTCTCCAAGGATAATAATCTTAAATATCTGATATGCCTGTGTCCACCTCACAAAAGTGTGATTCTTTGGGATTGCAGGTGTGTAATACTACACCCAATTTTTATGCAATACCGGGACTGAAGCACAGCTCTTTGGCATTTTAGAAATATATTGTATCAAGTGAGTCACATTCCCAGCCCTAGAATTCCTTTAACAGCTGTTTCTCAAGAAAGTTTTATTTATTGCTTGTTTGTATAAATACATCATCATTCCTATACATAACCAAATTAATATTAATTCCTTAGTGTTTCCTAATACACATTTAAATTCAATTTTATTTGGCTTTGTAAAAGAAATTTTTCATGTTGGTGTGTGTAACTCTGACAAGGAACTCAGACAAGGCTTTCATACCACAGCTGTTATTTAGTAATCTCAAAATCTAGCAATCTTTCTTCCCCTTTATGCTGCATATTTGCTGCAGAAAAACTGGGCCAGTTGCCTTGGAGCATTAATCATGGTCTGCATGTGGCTGATTGCTCTTTTGTGGGACTTGAACTTGTTCCTCTTTCTAAAGTGACTTTCGTGAACTGGTAATAGTTGATCTAGAAGCTTGAATACATCGGGTTCGAATTTTTATGCAAGCACAGGTGTACTCTATTTATATCACACCAGGAAACAAGTATATATAGCAGATCCTTTTTTGGCATGTTAAGATTCTGCCTGGGATTTCAGAAGGTAAACAAGAATGATGACGAAGGGTTTTCACAGAAATGGATGCCCTGGTGACAGTTGCCCTATTGGAGAAGGAAATGTGGTTTTGGAGGAAGCTACTATTTGATACACTGCTTCAGTTTGGTCTCATCCGCCCTGAAACTGACCTGGCAGGAGCAAAGATCTTCTAAATGTCTGTATGTGCTGCCACTCCTTGTACTTATCCGAATATTGAGACAGTATATCCCAATAAATTGGAACTTCCCAGGTATGTCCTGCTGGAAGAAGGAAAAGGCTAAAGACTGATGCCAGCCAGAGGTGAAATGTTTCTTCTGGAAAGAGATTTCCATCTTTCTGACAATTTGCTAGATCACATTGGAACATAGACTGGAGCTGAGACGATAATGTGTCAGTGATGGACAGGACCACTTCTTGGCCAAGACTGCTTAATTATGTACATCTTTTGTCCTCTTATTTAAACATAAACTTCGTGTCTGGATGACATACATTGACTTGAGGGACACTAGACCTCTTTGTTCCTTTCATTGTGATGAAACTGAATAAATCTCCTTCCTCTGATTCTATCACGTCTTTGTGTAATTGGCCTCTGGAGGATGAGCTGCTGCCAGGGCCTTAGCTCTCTCTGACCCTGACCACTCCAGTAGCACTGCTCACAGGCTTAAGTCAGAATAGCATTGCAGAGCCAAGTCCCATACATGTGAAGAAGGCTGACATTTTACTTTCTTCTATGGAGTCTAAAAAGTCCTACGGTCTCTCAGGCAGCTTCCATCACAGTAACCGCCATGACCCAGTAGCAACTCTGCAAAGTGGTTTTGGGTTCAGCCAATCGTACTGGACAAGCTAACAAAGAAATTGCGGACCATGAAGGTAGTGTCTAATGTCTGCAAAATCAATGTCAGGACTAAGACCTAGAGACCAAAGCAAAGACCTCAGCTATGCACATGAAGAAGTACTTACAGTGGAGTCACAGTAATCTATTCTAAGTTTTCAGAAAGTTCTCAACTCCTGAGAAACATCACATTTACTCAAGGGTAAGGTTTTAAAATGTATCCTTGTCATTCAAATATACCAGTTAAAACCTATGGGGATATGGATGAAATCATCAAGTATCACTGGTACTAGTACTTAATTCCTTAATTATATATTATACACATTTACAGTCAAATTAACCTTTTACATAAATGGTGAAGTTCCAGGACTCACAACAACCTTTTTAGGCTTTTAACATCCTGTTCCAATACACCTGTGTCTAAACCCTTTAAATTGTACTGGATCTAGGATAGGCAACATTGTATCAAGAGATTGTGTCAAGAATCCTTTTTGAAAAATTTTAGAATAGATACACTTTTCTTACTCTGCTGTTACCCTAAAAAGTGACTTTTTCAGCTTTTTCAATTTTCTTTTTTATTTTCAAAACTATTTTTGATTTATTATAATCATTGACTTGTAACCATAAGAATACATGCAAAAAATAAAATAAAAAAGTATCAAATTTATTTATCTATTTTTACTTTTTATTTAGTTTTTAACAGCTTGATTGGGCGACAAGCATATAGCCCCAAAATTGTTCCTTTTAAACATATGTGTCTTCAGGTGAGGACTATGCTATTTAATACAAAAATGCACAGCGGGCATCTTCATCATACAAAAGAATTTATGAGAAATGCAAAGTTATTCTCTCTCTCTCTCTCTGAGTAATATTCCATTGTGTAAATAAAGGTACCATATCTTCTTTATCCATTTTTCCATTAAGGGACATATAGGTTGTTTCCAGTTCTGGTTACTATGAATAAAGTCATTGTGAGCATAGTTGAGCATGTGTCTTTGTGATAGGATGAAACATTTTGGGGGGTATACGCCCCAAAATAGCATAGGTGGGTCTTAAAGTAGATCAGTTCCCTGATTTCTGAGGAACTGCCATATTGATTTTCCTAGTGACTGAATGTGTTTGTACTCCCACCTGGAATGGAGGAGTGTTCACCTTGCTCCTTATGAAACAGTTCAGAATCCCTGGTGTAGTGAGTAGTGGTACCCACGCTGGGCTAGATCTTCTCATAACAATTAACTTAATCAAAAGAATCTCCCACAGACATGGCCATAAGCCAACCCAATGTGGGCAACCCTTCACTGAGCCTCTCTTCCTGGGCAATTCTAAATTGTATCAAGTTAACAATTAAAGCTAACCATCACACCCAGCATATTAGTTTCCTGTTGTAGCGGCAAATACCTCAGGGTGAAAGGCTGTATTTTGGCTCATGGTTTCCGAGTTTTGAGTAGATGATTTGAAGCCTGTGGTGAGCCAGAAGAAAACCACAGTGGAATGGTGTGGTGACACAGAGAAAGATAGAAGGAAGATAGAAACAGAGGGAGGTAACCCAAACAACACCAGACCCCCAAACAAGCCCCTAGGGAACCTCTTTATCCAACTTGTCCCCAACTCCAAATAATGTCAATGTGTTATGACTCCTTCAAGGGTTTAATATATTGAATCGGTTACATTCCTCAGGAGCAAATATTCTTCAAAATTAGATTCATGCTGGTTCTAAATTCTAAGAAAAAAGCTTGCATATTTCTTAAGCCTTTTTTAGAACGCATTTTATCTTAACCATACAAATAAAGAAAGAGAAAATAATAAATGCATATAATTTTTAAGTTTGAAATAACCGAAGTATATTAATTTCTTTTGAAAATAATTGATAAATGTTTGTAATCAGCAAGATTCATGTTGAAAACAGAAATTAAGGTGCTGTAGAAAAACAAATTACATTTTTACATGTGTGTATATTATTAAAAATCTATAAATATAGCGAGAGGATGTCATGATAGAAAAGTCCATAAAATGTGAGATAATAAAACATTCTTTTTTATTGATGCAGGCATGGGCAGCCCATATGTGGTGGTTTTGTTGAACTTGTCCATATTGGGTTTCATGGTCTAAGTTGATGAGGACGACTAACCAGGTCTTTTTCCCAAGAGGACACCAGATCTCATTACAGATGGTTGTGAGCCACCACTAAGCTAATGGTAATTGAACTCAGGACCTTTGGAAGAGCAGGCAGTGCTCTTAACTGCTGAACCATCTCTCCAGCCCATAGTGAGTTCTTAAACCCTGGTACTAGATTAGGCCTTAAACATAGAAATATAGTGTCTTGGTTTTCTTTCCTTTTGCTGTGATAAAATAATTTTATAAAAGCAATCTAGGGGTGAAAGGATAGCTCACAGATCAAGGGTACAGTCCTTCATGATGGGGAAGTCAAGGCAGGAGGAACATGAAACAGCTGATCACATTGTGTCCAAAATTCAGAAACAAGGAGAAATGAATGTATGATGCTATTCAACTCCTTTGTCTATTTATATAGTCTAGGATTACAGTCAGGGAATGACGCCACCCACAGTAGATGGGTCTTCTCATCTCTATTAAAGTAATCAGGCTGATTCTCTGCAGGCCATCCTAGATGCTCATCTCCCCGGTGTCAATATGAAAATGAACACTAGCCATCACAGTCAGTATTGTAAATTTTGTTTTTAAAAATTATCCATATTAGCATTTTCAGTTTTCTTATAATATCCAATCTTTCCCAACAACACCACAGGAATATTTTCAAATCTTTCAATGTCTGATTGGGAAGAAAGTAATTAAACTATGCTTAAATAATAGATGTTAAAGTCAAATAATGATAAGTTAAATCATTAGTTCATTGCCTCATGTTTTTGGAAGATTTATTACTGTCTACAGAGGATGAAAATGGAATGCAGGTGGAAGTGTTTCTAAAATAATAGATAATGCATTTGCTAGGAACTGGTATGCCTTTCATTCATTCAAGTAGTAATAGGCAATAATGAACCTAGAGAAATGTGTCCCAACAGTCACAAAATAGTCTTAAAAGTGCTGCAATCTGGGGTGAACTATGGGGAGAGTTGTTATTGCTATTACTAAGGCTATGAGGCAGAAGCACATAAGAAACAAATTTTTACCCTGGAACCTTATTTTGTTTTGGTTGTTCACCAGCTAACCCCCTTGTGATAAGACACTGGCTGTCTAGCTCTTTTGCCTGGGTACACTGTACACATACCCCTTTCCAAACAATGAAACTACCAACCTTAGAGTTCTGTTGATACTCCAATATGCATCAGGATACATATCTTCCCATCTTTGAACAATGGATACAGAATTGTAGAGCACTTAAGAACAAGCCAGGCTTTTTCTTGAAACTCATAAAAGGAAGCCCCATACAATAATGGGCCTCTTGAGTGCTCACACTCCTGTGGCCTGCTCTCAGTCTTGATACTGCATCCCTCTATACAGTCTGCACTGTTCATTCATTCTGTATAAAGGTACCATGCTTCTTTTGCAACTCGACTTGAGCCCTTGTTTTCAACTCTTTAGATACAAAGCCAAGAACCTGGAAACACCTGGCTAAGATCCCAACCACTGGTAACAGTTGTAACTATGTTATCTACAGATGTTTCCATGAAGTTGGACCCAAACACATAATGCTCACACTGAGATCAGCTTGGTTTCTCAACGTGCTTTGGATCAGCTATTCAAACCACATAATTTCTGTCTGCTGACTCAACCAGAATAGGGGATATATGTTTGAAGCTTAATTAATAAATGTGCTGCATCTCTAGTAAAAAGAAGTAGACATGTCATTGCACTTATTTCTGGGATATAGAATCAATATTTTGATTGTTATTATATATAAAATTGGTAATTAGTTTTAAAGATTATACATAGGAAGGCATCATGGATTCTGATAATTCTTATATTTAAGGGCAATAATGAATATAAAATTTGATATCACATAAACGTGGATTAAAATAGAGAAATGAAGCAAATTTTAGTTAAGTTCTTTAAATTTCCATTAAGTGTCAGCCACTAAGCTGAGCACTTGTAGTACAAATATAAATTTTTCCTTCAAGTGAAGGAAAAATGTTCGCTTACCACATTGTCCCATCACAATGCTCATTGTATTAAGAATTTTTAAAATGTTTTAAATTATGTGTATATTGTTTGTAGTTTTGGCAGTATATCAGAAGGGTACTGATATCCTAAAGGTAGGGAGTGGTGAGTTGTTCAATGTGGGTGCTAGGAACTTAATTCAGATCCTCTGTGAGAACAGCAAATCCTCTAATTGACTTCATGATCTCATCAGGACCTAGAGTATTCATTTTTAATGACGAATTATTCTCTTGTCTCAAACTTGAGACCACATTTGCTTTTCCTGTACCCCCTGAAGCATGCAGGTATGAAAACACTTCATTTAGTATTGCTTTCAGAAATGTAATTATGCTTTGATTTTTCATGGTCCAGTTCTGTTTTTTATTTAGTCCTTCTTGAATCATAGATTCACTAGAAATACATTAATATGTTTAAATAACTTATCTAGAAGCTTATTCATGCATATTTTCTGGAGATAATACTTGTCAAGAAGATAAACTCTCAGGCTAAATTAAGTTTTACAATTAAGAGTTTTTGAGAGCCATTTTGGGACTATGATATTGTTACAAAAACATTAAGTTGGAAGTAAAATGACTTAAAGAAAAAATAACACCAGACAACAGAACATTCAGAGGAATAAATATCCTTAAAGAGATGCTCTTGTATGAAAGAAAGAGGAACCAAGAAGCAAAGTACTATTTTTCTGAAACTTGTTTCCATCTTTGTTGAGTTTTAACCTGTTATTACTCCCACAAAAACATCATGGTACAGAAGGGGAAGTTGAGGCTCAGGACATGTACTTGATTTAACCAAAGTCATAATTAATGCATGGTAAGACCAAAGTTTGACCCACATTTACCTGCTTCTAAGACATAATCCCTTTGAACCACAATATGATCATATAAGGTCAAGTATTTGGTAGAATATTATGTTATAGTAAACTTTTCTTAGATCACTTATGTGCTTATATTTTTCTGAGAAGTTATTTCTAGTGTCTGGGTTTATATATATGTTTTGTGCTCATGCATGTTTGTAGGTGTATGCACAAGTGTGTACACATGTCCATAGAGGCGAAGGGTCAATGTAGAGTGTCTTGCTCAGTCATTTTCTCTTATTCTTTGAAACAGGGTCTCTTATTAAAGCTGGGCCTCACTGAGTGTCCAGACTGACAAGCCAGTGAGTCCTACTAATTCTCCTATCTCTTTCTCCCCACCCTAGGATTAAAGACACACACCACCTTGTCTGAATTTTTCACATGGGCATTCTGATCTCAGGTCTGCAGCTTGAACAAGAAGCACTTTGTCACCTGAGTCACTTCTCTATCCCCTGCGCTTATGTTTTCATTTATCTCTTCAACCATCCTTTATTGAGTACTCCCTGATGCAAAAGGTATAGAATGACGATCTTCTTCAAAGTTACGAATCAAGCAAACTGGGGCAAAAACTGCTCCAGATCATATATCCTTAGGGGAATGTAGACGATTATCTACTCACCAGACCATTCATTGTTTACTCCCAAGTACAAGAGAGTCTATAAAGGAGAATTGGGTCCTAGGGGAAAATGTAGCAGTGTGGCCTGATCCTTTCCAGAAAAGATGGACTTGCTGAAACAACCATAGGAGCTATGAACTGGGAAAAACACAGAGCATTCCGTGCTGGTATCTCACATGTTGATGTCACCCGAAGAGCAAAATCATCAGAGTACACACAGAGGGAAGCAGAGAAGGGCTACAAGAGTGAGATGAAGCAATTAGCATGCATTCTCCTGAGACACAGGGGAAGCTTGGCATTTGCACCACCAGCTGTGGCCAGTGTGCTAGGCCAACTTATGACAAGCACATGAGTATTTGTTCTCATAATTGTTAGGAATTTTCATAACGTGAGCTCTGCTGACACAAAAATCCCAATCAAGCCAAATCACAACAAGCCAAATTAAAAAAATATCCAGGCTTAATGGGATTCCTGAGCTCTCTGGTGGCCACTAGTGGGAGCTGGGAGGTTGAGATTGTGACTACTGGGGAGGAGAGGAAAGAGACCACCCAGGAGACTTTCCAGGGGAGCAGTTTAAATAGATTGGAGGAGTGGTCAAGATTTTGGCGGGCTGTCTTGCCCCTCCTCAGAGGAGGGGTCAAGATTTGGCGGGCAGAGGTACGGCGCCTCCAAAGATGGAGGCCAGAGACATGGACTTACATTTCCAGACTGTTTGTATAAGGGGTAACAGGAAGCTGAGGTGATATTTTGACTAACATTTAGGCTCTCTTAAGAAAAAGAGGCATTGACTCAAGTCTGGCTACTTCCTGCAGGGCCATGGGATGATGTGGGGAAGGAGAGAGCTGGGTGTTGGTGGGTTCATGCTCAGCAAGAGGTGTGGCTGGAAAGGCATTCTGTTTACTGTCATCCCAGAGATGCTGGGCATTTGTTTCTTGAGGGAGGTAAGAAGGCAGGTGTCTAAGAGGAAAAAAGTACTGTTATTACTGGATCTATGAAGTGGGGCTAGTCTTGGGATGAGACACAATAGCAGAAGAATCCGGATTGTAGTTGGCAGGTGTCTGTGACCCACAAGAGCTGGTGTCAAGGGTGAGGTCCCAGGAACTGGTCCAGGTGCTTTTGGTGTTGTCCCAGAAGTGTTTTGTAGGTTGGTCTTGGATTTTACCAGACCTGATTTTGGTGTAGTGATAGAACTTTTTCAGGAACCTGTAAGAACTTGTAGAAGGCTATTGGAGTAAATTGAGAACTCTGAACCTCTGAAGGTTGAAACCTGTTAATCCTGGACTTTGAAACCTGTTAAAAAGTATCTTGAGTTGTCAAATGCCCTTAGACAGATCTGGGAGGAATAGATGAGCAAAAAATGAGACAGCTTTTGGCCAGCAGGCAATCCTAAGTCCTCTCCTTGTCCTTGGAGAACATCAGGCTTAGAAGTAGCATTTGCCATTAGCTGTTGAGTGTGAGAGGCCCAAAGATTTTTTTTTCTGTAAGGGGAAGAACACCTTACCTGGCTTTGTTGGGTCCCTAGAGGACAGGCCTTTGCACTCCCACTTGATCTGTTTTGTACTCTTACGGTTGGTTGAAAACAGGAACAAAACGGGAACAATCTGTTGTTTTCAGCAATGTTTCTAAGGATATTTACCCCTAAGTCACTGAGTAATGGTGTTGAGCTTCCTGCTCTTGTTGGTTTGGCCTCCCCTACTGAGGGCTATATATACTGTGTGAAATAGTAGAATAAAGGCTTGTCTGCAGAACCTGAAGTTGTGTTGTGTGTTAATCCCAATGTCCCTCGCTCAGAAGAACACGCTAGCGCGGCAGACATGGCAGATAAAGCAGATCAAGTCCCTGAGAAAAAGGTCTCTTTTGCTTGTGTGTGGGTGCTTTGCAAACCCAGATGAAGCCTGGAGCTGCAGATCTTCTGTCTTCTTGGACAACACACATAGGATGCTGCACAAGCTGACTGTCTCTTTGTTAGAAACTCTTTGTTGTTTAAAATGCTATGATCTCAGAACTGTAAAGGCACTTGAGAAACAAAAATCTTTGCCTGGTATTTTAAACTGGGCATATAAGCTAAATTTTAAAGCTGTTATAATCTGGATGCACGTATATACACAAAACTCAAATTTACATTACAAAAACACAGTTACGTACTTATATAAACACATATTGTGGCCACATTATTTTAGCAGAAACAGGACAGACTTAGACCTAGGAAAGCTTACTTGGCGTTGCAAGAGAGAACAGAAACACAGAGACAAAGCATCTCTGCATGGAAAGAGGAAACCAGGGAAATAGCTAAGTGGAAAACTTAAGGCTGAGCAGATAGGAACCTGTGTTGAAGGTAAGTTCAATCCATGAACTCGGCCACTGTGTCTCTGTAATTGATGGGGAAGTGCCACTCTACAAACTGGCTGCCATGTCAGGGCAAGTGCACTCCAGGAACCAGCATGGCGAGTCTCTGTAACTGATGGGGAAGTGCTGCGCTACAAACCGCTGGTGCATCTCTGTTGTTGTAGAAATTAGAACAGGAAGGCAGAAGTACGCAGCATTGGAGTACTTTGGCAGCTGCTTTTTGGGCACAGGGCAGCACAGAAGTGAGCATGTGCACAAGCATTGATGAGGCAGAAGTCAGGGGCGGGACAAAGAGCGGTTGGCGAATGAAAACAGAGCGATGGAAGTAGGGGCTGGACAAAGAGTAGGAGCGTCAATGAACAAAAAAAGAACAGTGGAAGGGGAGTACAGAAGTACCAAACTTGAAAACATAGGCTTGGAGTGTAATTTGCTTTAAGTCATTGTTGCAATTTAAAAAGATTTTTTAAACGCCCGCTTAAGGGCATTTGAAATTGGCTAGGAATCACAAGAAAGCCACTTTAAATGCATGCCTTTGACACAGGCCTATCCAAATGCGTCCACCAGAGCGACACCACTGAGTCAGTAGCAATATACATTTATTCTATACAGGGTACATGAGAAATTGACTGGGAACGTCTTCCGACACCCAAATCCCATCTCAGCAGGAGGCCCAGACTCTGCTGCTGGTCAGACTTTTCGCATGTCTTATGACACCAACAAAAGCCTGAAAAAATGAATAGGTCACCCCAAGACTATACCCACATGGAGCTTAAAAGGGAAACTCACCAAGTGAAGCCAAACTTACCTGGCCTGGCTGAGTGTCTGTGCAGGAAGGCCTGTTGTTCAGCATGGCCTTGGACCCTGGGCCCTGGGCCCTGGGGCCTGGACTCCACAGGAAAAAACTAAGGCCCCACAGTGGGACACTCCATATGTTAAGTAAAAAATAATAAGAAAAGGGCAGCTTCGCTGGCACAAGAAATCCAATTAGGTCAAATCAAATAAATCAAAATGTCCATCGTTTTATTAAGAAAGATGCTTTCTGGTGACCAAGCGCATGGTGGGCAGACAGGACACTAGGGAGCCCATGCAGACCTGAAAATCACGTTTTTCTCCTCTAGGAGCCCACCAAAATACCCTGTGGGAGTGGTCCTGACCCTGGCATTCTGGGATTTGGAGTCCAGAGCAAAGCAACTCCAAGGCCAAGAAGGCTGGGATGGATGTCAGAGGCTGGGGACTATACTCCCAACTTAACAATAATAAGGATTATATGAAGCCATGGTAAAGAAGGACTGACATGGATGAAGTGTTTATAATTGAGGATTTAATCTCTGTTACTTCATCATCACAATAGCTGTCTTTCCCTTGTATAAGCAGGAAATCAAAGCTCAGTATCTTAGTAACACCACAACTTCCACATTGCAAACGACATGGGATGTAGCTGGGTCTTCACTACTTTTCACATTGCTCTGACAAACTGCCTGACAAAAGTAACTTAAAGGAGAAAGGTTTGGCTTCTTTGGTTGGCTTTGGTTTGGGGTTTTTGAGACAGGGTTTCTCTGTGTAGCCCTGGCTGCCCTGGAACTAGTTCTGTAGACCAGGATGGCCTTAGTCAAACTCAGCTATCCTCCTGCCTCTGCTTCCTGAGTACTCTAGGATTAAAGGCTTACACCACCACAGTTGGTAGTTTTCTTTTAGTTCATGGCTTAAGAGGATCCACTTAATAGCCATGGCAACAGGAGCATTGTTAGGCATCTTATCACATGGTATCCACAGATAGAAAACAGAGAGAAACAAATGCTAGTACTCAGCTCATTTTCTACTTTTTAATCACCCTAAACCACAACAGGCAGAATGGTGACACCTACACTCAGAGTGGGTCATCCCAACTCAATTAACTCAGCCTAGAAACTCCCCCCAGACACACCCAGATGCCTGCCTCCTTAGGATTTGTCAAGATGATAATCAATATAAAAGCTCATGAGCAGCTGTCCCTTTCTTTGACTGTCACTCTTTAATCATTCTGTCTTTGGAAGGCCATCTTCTTATATGTTTCTCCATATCTCCTTCTGAATTAATCAGCTGGTCCCCCTCCCAACATCGGCCCACATTCCATTGATCCATCGACCACATTCCTTGCAAAAAAAAGACACTCAGCCTATTCTCTTCACTTTGTTGATTTCCTGATACATGTGCAAGTTGGATAAATATTTGCTGGATTAATTCCAAAGTTGTTCCCTCCACCATCTGCTTTTCTCTGAGTCCCTCGTGTTATCTGGTACTTCCCTGCTAGTGATTTACAAGCACACACTGTCAGTCCTAGCTTCTAACTCAAGTTCTACATCGGTACCTCTGGACAGTCTAATGATGCGTCAGTGCTCCAAACTTGTCTATTCTAGCTCTTCACTGCTTTCTAGTCAATCCTAATGTATTGGAAACAGAATAGTGTCTTTCCTAGAAACTGACTCCCAAGCCTCAGTCATATTATCACTTCTGTTCCTTAATTTCTAATTCAAATAATTTAGGAATCAAACAGGTATTCCCTTCCACTGGTATATGACATTCAGTATAAGTCACACTAAAAAACCCACTGTTTTTGAGACAGGTTCTCACTGTGTGTACCAGTCTAGCCTCAAACTCAAGGACCCTCCTACTTCTGACTAAAGAGTTCTGGGATTAAAGATATACATTATCTGTCCCAGCATAAGCTGCATTTTTCTTGAGAAATTTACATATTTAAATGTTTTCCAGCTCCTTGTTCTAATTACAGAGCACATCTGTTTCCTATATTTCCTAGGTCATCTTTGTTTTATTTCATACTAGGTACCCACAACCACCCCACAATACCTGTTTAGATGAGAAATTTTGTAAATATATCCTTTGTAAGAACTGAAGCATATTACATTTGAAAGACCAAGTGCCACTCAGCTTTCTCATTGCCATAATGCATACCTGGGTGTTATGATTTGGATATAGAACTTGACCTGTGTTCAATGCCCAGTAGCCAGCTGGTGGTATCATGAAGAAAGGCTGCCATAAATTGTTTTCTGTTATTAGAATGTAGGGCTTTTCTAGAAGAACTAAGACATGGGATGAATCCTTGAAAAATATATCTTGTGCTAGGCATCTTCCTCCACCTCTCTGTGCTTCCTGACACCACGAAGTGGGCAGCCTCCTCTTCACTGTCACATGGCATTCTGCTTCACTTCTGCCTTGCCCAAAACAAAAGGATGCAGTTGTAACCTCAGAACTAACAACCTGAATTAAATTTTTCCTTGTTCTAGTAGATTTCCTCAGGTACTCTGTCACACTGATGGAAAAGAACTAGCCAAACAATATGCCAAACTCACATAAAAGTGTTTACTTTGACCCAGAGGTTTTGGGGTACAGTCAAATGACCAATGGGACCACTGGTTGGAGAGTCAGGTGAAGTAACAAGTTGTGGAAGGAACACAAGATAAACATATCTGGTCACTGTGAACAAAAAGTGAAAGTGAGGCAGTAGAAGAGACATTTGCCTTTGAGGGCAATCTTCAGTGACCTGGAGCATCTCCAGGAGGCTCTTCTGTACCAGGATTTCGGTTTTGGGACTACCAACCAGCTCCCAAATCTTGACATGGAGACTTACTATTAGTTGTAAATGCTCAGCCTTATCTTAGCTCTTATTTTTCTGTTTCTCTTTATCTGTTTTGCTTTGGAGCTTCATACCTTTCTTCCTTTCTGTATGTTCTGCTTTCACTGCTTCTCACAGTTGCCTGAATTCTGGGGCAAGCATTTCCCTCTACTTCTCCCTCATTTTCCTTTCTTTCTTCTCTCTTGTCCTCTCCTATTTATTCTCTCTGCCCACCAGTCCACCCTATCCATCTCCTGCTGAGCTATTGTCCATAAAGCTTTTTATTAGACCAATCGAGTGCCTTAGGCAGGCAAGGTGAAACAAATGTAACACATGTTTACATCATTAACAAAGGCAGCATAAACAAAAGTAACACCTTTGCCCAGTTAAAATAATATTTCACAACACTCTTCCTCTTTACTGTTCCTCTACTTTCCAATAGGGCTTGTCTAGTGACGAGGCTTTTACCCCACAAACCATGGTGTACCATTGAAATTCCAATGGTAACAGACCACATCTATCACCAACTAGTTTCCATACCCTGTTGATAGCCTTCCTAGACAGCCATTTATAGAACTTATACTCTCTTTCATAAAATCAATGAAAAAGGGTATCCTACCTTATACCCCAGTTATACTTCTCAGCAGGACCTTGTTGCAGTGATACTTCATTTGTATTTTAATAGATAAAGCTTGCCTGAAGGTCAGTGAAAAGCATCCACACCTGTCAGCCACACAGGCCAGACAGGGGTTGCACATCTTTAATCTCAACAGCCACACTAGTTAGACATAGAGGCTGGGATGTGGTGATGCACACCTTTAATCCCAGAAGTAGAGAGACGTATGAGGCAAGATGAGACAGGAACTCATCTGAAGATTTCAAAGAGGTAAGAACTCTCTAGAGGCTTGGTTTCTTCGTGCTATACCTTGTAATAAATCTAGCAAAGTATTTTTCTGATCTGCCTTAAAATACAACAAAGATTCTGAATTTACATGTTCCCCACTACATTTTAATATCTACAAGGCTGCTGCTTGTTTGTCCTGGCTGCCCAGAACTGAAATAACCACACAGAAACTGTATTAATTAAATCACTGCTTGGCCCATTAGCTCTAACTTCTTATTGGCTAATTCTTATATTAATTTAACCCATTTCTATTAATCTTTGTATCGCCATGTGACAGTGGCTTACCGGGGAAAATTCTCAGTGTTTATCTCCGATGGATCCATGGAGTCTCTCCCGATCTGCTTTCTTCCTCCCAGAATTCAGTTCTATCTTCTCTACCAACCTAAATTTTGCCCTATCAAAAGGCCAATTCAGTTTCTTTATTCATTAACCAACAAAAGAAAGAAACACATAAACAGATGAACCTTCTACTCCAAGTTGGGAAGGGTATTTTTCTTGCTTTTAAAAGTCCCTATAATATACACCAGGATCTTCAGGATCATAATACTTAATATAAAAGACAAAATCTACGGATATAAGAACAGTTCTATGGATCTTCTGGCTCAATTACTTATTTTTAGGAACAGAACTGTTCTCAGGGAAACCAACTACAATGGTTAATTCAGTGTAATTTTTTTTTTTGTTTTCTCATCTGTCTTTCTATAACTGAAGGGGAGCAGAAGTTGAGAAGTAGTATAGTTTCAGTGAGAAATGCACCCCATGGACTTATGCATTTGCACTCTTGGATCCCAGGTGGTGCTGCTGGGAAGTTACAGAACCTTTAAGATGTTCTTGTCAGAATAAGTATAACTCTGCAGGACAGGATTAGAGTGTTTACCATCTTTCCTCATTTCCTGTTCTCCTTCTGGTTCCTGTCTAAAGATCCAATGTGACCAGCTGCCTTTCTACTACTGCCACCATTCCATGCCTTTCTTGCCATGGAGGACTCTGTCTCCTGAAACTGAAAACCCAAATAAGCCCTTTCCTCTATAAGTTGCCTTTGATCATGGTACTTTATCATGGCAACAAAAAAGAAATTAATACAAGAAATTGCCAAGGCAGCAACGCTTTGCAATGTAGTGACCATGAAAATATCATATAGTCTCTCCTTGCTGAAAAAAATTCTATGGGGATAATTAGTCTGTAGTTCAGACAATAATCTGCAAATATGAGGATGGCTGATCATAAAGGTGCAACTTTATGTACAAACTATAAATTGGAACACTTCAGGAACAGGCGACAATTTCCACCTGTTTTCATTCATGGGACGCTACATTCCTACGTGATAAGATCATAGTCATTGTGTCCAGTTTACTCCTGGTCCCCCACTAGCAAGCATATCATGTATATTGTTTGCTGCTCAATGAATCCATTAACTTCTCAGTTTCCTCTAAAACCTCATTTACAGCCTACACTTAGAACCAATTGAATATATTTTTCTAGAATTCCTCTGTTTCCTGTGGTGTTCCGATTTTATATTCAGTGTGGGTTACATGCATACTAATCAGATTTGAGAAACTTTGATTTGAGCTTTGCAAAATTGTCCCAGGCCTTGCCTAGAGAATTTCTGGTTTGCAGGTATGAAAAAAAAAAAAAAGCAAATTAAACATTTGCAGTTACTTACCATTTTTCCTGCCTACTAGAATGTTTCCATAATCCTAGGATAATTTTTAATGTAGTTTGGACGGCTGCATCTGAAATGATGACTTACAGTCTTATATTTCTTCATCCTCTGACCTTTTTTGGTTCTGAGACACAGCATCAATTCCCAAGGGAGACACTATTCATTTGGGTTGAATTAACTATTTTGTCAATCTCCTCTCATGGTAAAAAGGGAACACTATAGATTTCCCCGGGAGGCACCTCTGACCACGTGGGACTTGCCATCCGGCGCGTGCCCGCAGAGGGACTGGGATCTGTTCATCGTGGGTGGCAGACTAGTAAAGGCCATGGCACTGGCGGGAATCCTGAATGGGAAGGTGGTCTCCACGTTGGCGACAGAGATGACTCCAAACTTTATATAAATGTGAAGCTGAAATCTGCTGAGGAGATTGGAATCAAAGCCACTCACCTTAAATTACCGAGAACGTCCACAGAGTCCGAGGTGTTAAAGTATGTCATCTCCTTGAACGAGGACTCCAGTGTGCATGGATTCATAGTGCTGGTGCCTTTGGATTCAGAGAATTCCATTAACACTGAAGCCGTCATCAGCGCTATCACGCCCGACAAAGACGTGGATGGGTTGACTACCATCAGCGCTGGGAGACTTGCCAGAGGTGATCTGAATGACTGCTTCATTCCGTGCACACCCAAAGGCTGCTTGGAGCTCATCAAAGAGACAGGGGTGCAGATTGCTGGAAGACACGCCGTGGTGGCTGGGCGAAGTAAAATAGTTGGTGCCCCCATGCATGACCTGCTCCTGTGGAACAATGCCACAGTGACCAGCTGCCACTCCAAGACTGCCAATCTGGACAAAGAGGTAAACAAAGGAGACATTCTGGTGGTTGCAACAGGACAGCCTGAGATGCTGAAAGGGGAATGGGTCAAGCCCGGGGCTGTCCTCATAGATTGTGGGATCAACTATGTTCCAGATGATACAAAGCCCAATGGAAGGAAAGTTGTGGGTGATGTGGTGTATAACGAGGCCAAGGGGAAGGCGAGCTTTATCACGCCTGTCCCAGGTGGCGTGGGGCCCATGACCGTGGCGATGCTGGTACACATCTGCATTTCTTGCAGAAATTTAAGCCAGGAAAGTGGACAATTCAGTTTAACAAGCTGAGTCTCAAGACACCTGTTCCGAGTGACATTGATATATCACGATCATGCAAGCCAAAGCCCATCTGTAGCCTGGCCTGAGAAATTGGGCTGCTCACAGAAGAGGTGGAGCTATATGGGGACACAAAGGCCAAAGTCTTGCTGTCGACCCTAGAGCATCTAAAGAACCAGCCCGATGGGAAATACGTGGTCGTGACTGGTATAACGCCAACACCTCTGGGAGAAGGGAAAAGTACAACCACAATCGGACTGGTGCCAGCCCTCGGCGCACACCTGAATCAGAATGTTTTTGCCTGTGTGCAACAGCCTTCTCAGGGACCCATCTTTGGGATAAAAGGTGGTGCCGCAGGAGGTGGCTATTCCCAGGTCATTCCTATGGAAAACTTCAATCTCCACCCCACTGGTGACATGAACACCATCACTGCAGCTAATAACCTCGTGGCTGCTGCCATCGATGCTCAGGTATTTCATGAGCTGACCCAGACAGACAACGCTCTCTTTAACCGCTTGGTGCCTTCAGTAAACGGAGTAAGAAAATTCTCTGATATCCAGATTCGAAGGTTACAGGGTTAGGCATTGAAAAGACTGACCCTACCACACTGACTGATGATGAGATAAACAGATTTGCAAGACTGGATATTGATCCTGAAACCATAACGTGGCAAAGAGTGCTGGACACCAACGATAGATTCCTGAGGAAGATCACAACTGGACAGGCTCCAGCAGAGAGAGGCCACACACGCACGGCCCAGTTTGATATCTCTGTAGCCAGTGAAATCATGGCCATTCTGGCCCTGACTAGTTCCCTGGAAGACATGAGAGAGAGACTGGGCAAAATGGTGGTGGCATCCAGTAAGAAAGGCGAGCCCATCAGTGCCGAGGATCTGGACGTAAGTGGAGCGCTGACGGTGCTGATGAAGGACGCAATCAAGCCCAATCTCATGCAGACCTTGGAGGACACACCAGTGTTTGTCCATGCTGGGCCTTTTGCCAACATCGCACATGGGAACTCCTCCATCATTGCAGACCGGATTGCACTCAAGCTTGTTGGCCCTGAAGGCTTTGTAGTGACTGAAGCAGGATTCGGAGCAGACATAGGCATGGAAAAGTTCTTCAACCTCAAGTGCCGGTATTCTGATCTCCAGCCACACTTGGTGGTTCTTGTTGCCACTGTCAGGGTTCTTAAGATGCACGGGGGTGGCCCCACGGTCACTGCTGGACTGCCCCTTCCCAAGGCTTACACGGAAGAGGACATGGACCTGGTTGAAAAGGGCTTCAGTAACTTGAGGAAACAAATAGAAAATGCTAGGATGTTTGGAGTGCCTATGGTCGTGGCCATGAACGCATTCAAGACAGATACAGATGCTGAACTGGACCTCATCTGCCGCCTCTCCAGAGAACATGGGGCTTTCGATGCTGTCAAATGCACCCACTGGGCAGAAGGAAGCCGGGGGGCCTTAGCCCTGGCTCAGGCAGTCTAGTGAGCATCACAGGCCCCCAGCAACTTCCGGCTCCTCTATGAACTCAAGCTTCCAATTGAGGATAAAATTAAGATCATTGCACAGAAGATCTACGGGGCAGACGACATCGAATTGCTCCCGGAAGCGCAGAACAAAGCAGAGGTCTACACAAAACAGGGCTTTGGGAATCTACCCATCTGCATGGCCAAAACACACTTGTCTTTGTCTCACAACCCAGCACTGTGCCTACTGGCTTCGTTCTGCCCATCCGTGACATCCGTGCCAGCCTTGGTGCTGGTTTTCTGTACCCGTTAGTGGGAATGATGAGCACAATGCCTGGACTCCCTACCCGGCCCTGTTTTACGATATTAATTTGGACCCTGAAACCGAACAAGTGAATGGATTGTTTTAAACAGATCTTCTGTCCGCAAGAGGCCACTTTGTCTGGCCAGTGTCTGTGCAGGCCCACTGAGGAAGTGTGCAGAAGTCCAGGAAGTCAGCCCCGCCCCAACGAGCTTCAGAAATAGTGGGAGTTTCCCTAAAGCCTTTTACAGCCTTAATTCACATCATCGTGTATAAATTAACATAAATCGTGTCTATTTACTTAGGGAAAATCCACAGAATAAATGGAATAATTTTGCTACCCAAAAAAAAAAGAAACACTATAGCTAGAGAGATGGCTTAGCAGTTAAGACTTTGCATTGCTCTTCCAGAGAACTACTGTCTCATTCACAGCATCCACCTTGTACAGCTCACTCCTAACTGTAACCCCAGCTCCAGGTGATCTAGTGCCCTCTGCTGGCCTGGATGAGAAACTGAAATCGCTAGTGCACATATCCCCCCCCCACATACACACATATACACATAATTAAGAAAAATAAAATGGGTACTACATCATATTTTATAGCTAGAACCATTCAAATAATACATATAATTATCATTTCTGGTTAAGAAGACTTAATTTAAAAAATATAAAATCCAAAATGTTTTCAACCCACGCCTCTTTGTATATTGATGCTTCTGAAAGTCTTGATAGCTCTATGTACTCAAAGTTTGTTACATATACATAGTTTTTTGAGTTGATGTGTAAAGCTGTCCTATCTTTGTACTATAAGTGTACAATATTTGAATCATAAATTAAGCTTGTGTTTCAATTTTGGTCTTTATTAGCTACTTTTCTCATTGTCACAATCAAGTTAACAATGGCAACGTGAGAAAAGGCTTATTTTGGCTTACAGCTTGCATGTATAACCCATCATGACTTAGAAGGCCTACTCATAGTTTGAGTGTATAAACCATCATGACGTGGAAGGCCAGCTCACAGCTTGCGTGTATAACACATCATGATGCAGAAGTCCTGCAGGCAGGAACATGAGGCAGCTAGTCACATTTCATGTTTAGTCAGGAAGCAGAGACTGAAGAATACCGGTGCTCAGCTCATTTTTCCTTTTAATTAAATCCAAAGCCCCAGGCTGTGCAACAGTGCTGCCCATATTTAGAGTGAATCTTCCTATTTTGATTGATGCAATCTAGAAATTCCTCCCTGACAAACCCAAAGTGTTGTCTTCTAGGTGAGTCTAGTTCCTAGCAAGTAAGCAATCAATATCAACCATCTCAGGACCCATTGCTAAACTGTCTCATTATATATTTTCAAATATTCTCAATTCCAGAAATAATGCAAAACCCAAAATACTTGATCTCCACTTATTTTGAGCTAGAGATTTTCAATATATAGCACTGTTCTTTAGTGATTTCCTCTCTTATTTATTTATTTTTTACCCTTTTGTATACACTTATTTATTCATGTATGTGTGCTTCTGTATGTGGGTCTCTGTAGTGTGTCACTGCACACGTGGAGCACAGAGCACAACTTTTCAGAGTTTTTTTCTCCTTCCTTTATGTGTGGGCCAGAGGCTGAACTCAGTTTCAGCTGTGGCAGCAAGTGTCCTTATCCACTGGGCCGCCTTACTGACCCATGTCTCTCTTCTGAAGGAAACAACTGGCAACAGCAAAGAAGGGCTGTTGAGTTCCTGTCTCTCTTAGCTGTCTACATGAACATGTGTGATTCCCACACTGCTCTATGGAGATAAAACGTTCCAGAATAGCATTTTGAACAACAGCCAAATCTCCCCACGCTAATGGAAAAACAGCTTTAGACAGACAATCTGGTTTTTAAGGATACACTGTAAGAAAAGAAGAACATTTGTAAAACATTTGTGTTGTGTGTGGTGTATTGTTCCTTCCAAGTTTTCTGTTTGAAATATAAGTGGTTTTGATATGGAAGTGGAAAAAAAAGGGAAAAAAGAAAGAAATATACAGCTGTCATAGTTTTAAATGGTTAGTTATCCCTTCCCACAAGGCTCAATATTCATTATGCAACTGACTTTTTCACACCAATAATCAAAACCTAGAAAAAGATAGTTTCTGAGTGGCAGGGAGATAAGGAATGGCTTTATCATTATTTTCCATAAGTGGCAAGCACCATGGATTCTTAAGCTTGGACTTGCAGAGACAGATGAATTTGAACTCTCTCTCTCTCTTACACACACACACATACACAAACACACACACGCACACACACTCACACATTTTCAGTTAACCTCTGCATCACTCTCTCCCTTTTCTATTTTTTTCAATTTTTTCCTTTTTTCCATGCCCCTTTCTATGTATATTGGCTGTAGTTCTTAAAATAATGTCCCTTTAACATCTGACACGCACACACACATACACGGACACACACACAGGTGCAATAACTCATATTACTAAAGATCAGTTTATGTTTGTATGGTTCAGGATCAACTTGAGATTTATCTTAGAATCTTTAGAGGATGTAAATTTCTTATTTGTACATTACATATTGTTTTGGACTCTTTTGTTCTCTTAATATGAGATGCCCTGCTTGGAATGTGTTAGTCATTTCTTGATTACTGAATAATACATAAAAGAAGTTGTGTCTCTGTTAAACTAGCTGATCAAATTTTAACAGGTTAAGAACCATATTGTGAACTTGCTGCAGACTTTAATTGCCACAAATTCATTATATCTTGCATTCTCGCTCCAAATTACATTAGTTCATTATTGCAACATTTACAAAAGGTTAATATCTATTTTTTTATAATTCTTCTCACCTCTGTTGCAAATATCTTTTTCCTGCAGCAGGAGACTATTTTTTATAAGTCTATTTACTAGTCTGCGGTCTCCTCTGTGGAGAAGAGCAAGTGGAGGTAGGGAAAACTTACCTGACATGAGAGGTCTTTGAATTTCACTGTTAGTCAAGACAGAAACTGTGGAAATGGAAGCTGGAGTTCATGCCACTGACCCCCTACTCACTTCAGTTAGACAGATATTTCTTTAAAGGTATCTCCTCTGGGTCTAATATTTAAGTTGAAAGGGAAGCTACAGAAAAGATTCATAAACTAAACCAGGAAGATTTTGGTGCTATTTGTCAGATTGCTCAGTAGAAAATATTTTTACAAGAACTATAAAAAGAACTAGGTCAGGCATATTTATAACATTTATACCTATTTCTGGTTTTTTTGAGAATCCACATAATTATTTGGGGAATTAAACACATGCTCACCTCACCATATCTGAGTGTCTTACAGAAAAATAAATAAATAAATCATTAAATTAGTTACCAGCAAGTACAAAAGGTAAAACAAAAGTCAGACAGATACCCAAGAGTTTTAGAGAGATAGTTTCAACTTCCAGAGCAAAATAATGTAGGCATAGACCACAGACATTTTATAAATAAGCTATCCATAGTCAAGTAGAGCTTCACCAAAGGACTCTCCTTCAGGAAGTTCCATCATTGGCAGCCCCAGGAGGGAAGGGAAGCCCTGTGGGGGGGCTTTGAAAAGGAAATGCACTAGGAGATGCAATAGTTTGAAAGGTGAGTCAGAACACAGAGAGCTTTGGCAGTCATTCTGCTAGCAAGTCGTGAATCCTCTGACTACTTCTAACCACAGAGAGCTTGGAAGCTGCTGGAAACTCCAACCCCTGCTTCCCATCCTAAGACATAAAAAAACTGATGTTTCTGGAAACAATAACTAGACTCTAAGTAAAACAGCAGTCATGTTACAAGAGTAGAAGTAGAGGAGTCACGGTGGAGACACCCTCCAGAGCAAATGCTTTGTGTTCTGGCTTACAATGAATAATCAGGATGACAAATTTTCAAAGCACATCAAAACATACAGTTAAGATTTGTGCATTTCTAAAATGATTGTTACAGGAGGTGGTCATGAGGATAACTTTCAAAAATGGGTTCTTTCCTTTCACTGCTTGGCTCTCAGGAATGAAACTGAGGTCTCAGGCTTGGCAGCTAGGACCCCTTGCAATATTTTGAAAAACTGCAAAATACTTATGTAAAATTAATTCCTAGAAAAATCTGAATTATTAATGAGAATAGAGACGTCTAGGGGCTTTCCTATAGTGGAATTAGAGTCTAACATAATTACACTTACCCATGCTGTCCCATAACAAAAAATAGATAATTTTGAATATTTTTATCCAAAAAATGGATAAATTTTACTACAAAAACAATAAGAAATATAAATCTTCAGATAATTTTGTGAGTCTAATTTATTTTTTGCAACAAAATCAAAGACATGAGAAATGAATGTGATTGGCCGGGATCATTTTTTTTAACACAGATACAAAAGTTACAGACTGATGACAACAGCAGAGATGTCCCAGCAGTTAAGAGCAGCCAGTGTTCTCCCTAAAGATTCAAGCCGAACACAAAAAGAAGAAAACTACAGAATCATCTAAATACAGAAACTGAAGACTAGAAGGTCACTTTTATAAAAGTGCTATGACAGAATGCTAGGGACTTTTTAAAATTCTGGTTTCCCCTTACCCAGTCACAGAACTGCATGGCCTATTGGGACTCAATTGCAGCTAGACATGGCCAAGAGATGGAATTAGAATGCAAGAGATGTGCAGTATTTCCATATTTTGACCATAAAACTCTGTCTTGTGATTAATGTACTCTGTCCGCCATCTGCAGCTCAATTGACTGGACTCTGAGGAGTTAGTCCCACCAGGTGGAAGCTACTGGGGGATTGTGTGCAAGATAATATCATCAACACCAGCGCCAAGACAGCCTGCCAGAGAGCAAGAGATCAATTCCGAAGCACAAAAGTTTGATGTTGCTTCAGCACCTAAGGGGATCTTAACTGATACCCTTGATGAAGGATAACGACCTCCCAGGTCACATTGATCATCTTACTCTTCTGAATGAAAATAGTACAGTTCTTGTCATCACAATGAAACTGGAAGAAAAAAATAAGAGGAGCAGGCCTCAGGAAGTAACACAAATTGCTATTAGTCGCAGAATTTACTTAGAACTAATAAACCCAATAAAGATCATCAAGAAATATATAGAACACAAGGAAGACACCAAAATGGTGGACAAGTTTATCAAAAAAAAAGATACTCAAGCAAAAAAAAAAGATACTCAGCAAGAATAAGGGAAATAGAGCTCAAAACCACAGTGAGCTGGCACTTCTCACTAGAAAAAAATAGTATTATTTATTAAAATATTTTATTTTTATTAATTATGTATGCATTTGTGCCTGCAGAGGACAGGCCTCTGTGAGTGGCCCTACCTGGGAGCTTGGACTAGAAACCAACTGACAAAAAAGCAACAAGCCATTTTAACTAATAGCTGAGCCAGAATTCCAGCTGCTGGTTTGTTTATTTCAAACAAAATCCAGTTATGGAGAAGAAGGAAATCCAAAACAGTGGGAGGGTCATGCAAATGAAGACAGTGTGGGAGATGAATATGATTACAATGCACTGGATTCTGAGGGAGAGTTGTTTAAAGAGAGAGAGAGAGAGATTTCTTTTCTTAAGTAAACCAAGCGTTAATTGTTGTTCTTGAGTTATTTTTTTTGTTTTGTATCATTTTGTTTTGTTTTTGATATATTTGAAACCCTTATAATGAACTGGTAGGACTGCAAAATGCTGCCCCACTGCTAAAGAAAATACTGAGAATGCACTACACTAGCCTTGTAAAGAACACCTACCTCATGACCCAGCAGCCAGCTCTGAGTACTGAAACTCAAAGAAATGTCAATATTGTTGCTATTAAAAGAGTCAAAATAGCCACGTGGTGGAAGCAACCCAAGTTTTCAAGAAGAACACTTCATAGATGTAACAATGGATTATTATCAATCTTTAGGAAAGAAAAAAATTCTATAATACGTGTCAGAGATTATGCCAAGCAAGACACAGAGGGAGACATGCTGAACTGTTCTATACATGTGAGGTTATCTGAAGTATAGAAGTCCATTCCATTAGAAAATCATGGTTTTCAGTGTCAATGGAAGAAATGTGGAGGGGCTATTAGGGTAAACATGAAATGTGCCTTTCCAGGCTTGTGTTTTAAATGTTTAGTTCCTAGATGGTGGTGCAAATTTTGGAGATGGGGAAGCTTTAGGAGTTGGGGCACTTTAAAGAAAGTAGGTTTCTGTAGGCAAGTGTTGAGGTGTATGTTATCCTAGATTATTTTCCTCTCTCTCTCTCTCTCTCTCTCTCTCTCTCTCTCTCTCTCTGTCTCTCTCTGTGCCTCCTGTGGATTATGAGTTAGAAAGATTTTGCCAGTCAAATTTCCCTTCTACCATGATGCTTTGCCCACCTACATGGGGCTATTGACCGGGAATTGCATGTATGAGGTAAAGTACTGATTAGTTCCTTAAGGAGTTTTTCTTGATTATTTGGCCACAACAACAAAAAGTTAACTAATACAATTGTTGGCTAATAAGCACAAATTTTTGGTTAAACAACATAGATACACTCCAGAGAGCAATTATAAAATGCTGAACTTATGCCTAATGATATATTATTTTGCACTTCAAAAGTTAAGAGGGTAACTAACATAGTAAGCATTCTTATTACTATAAAATACATAGGCAGAATAAATATGAGTAGTTTAAGAAATTTATTGCATTTAATAGCAATACAGGAAAATCTATTTCATTTGTATACTATAATAATAAATTCCCCAGAATTAAATAAAAAACAAACCACTTCATACACTAGCAAAAAAATTTGAGGAATCCAAGAATAAATGTCCAAGTGGTATGTATATTCCAAAATTACAAAATCTCACTTAAGATAGTTTAACACTTAGAGTTAGATAGCTGGATCCATAGTTAAGAGAATTGTTCTTACAGAGAACCTGAGTTTGATTCCTAGCAGCCATGTTACACAGCTCACAATTACCTGTAACTCCAGTTCCAGGGAATCTGATGATCTGATGCCATTTTCTGGCCTCTATGGGTTTCAATTCATGTGCACATGTAACAGAGACCAACATACATCATACATACACATGATTCAAAAATAATAAAAATAAATTTCTTAAAGATATTTTAGACTTAATAATTATAGTCAGAGTTGTAGAAGCATACATTGTAAAATATCCACTTTCCTCAATTATTTGTAGATGTAGAACAATTCTCAACAATGTTTTAGTCTTCTTTGGATGGAATTTGAAAAAGCCAAATTCTAAAGTCTAAAACTGGAAGTGTATGTGGAAGTTAAAGGGGTTATAATAGAGTCTAATAAATAGGAAATACGTTCCTGAAAGACTAGGCAGCCACAAGAATTGCTGTGGACAATATCACTTCATTTCACAACCATGCTGATTCTTCCAGGTAGTAATGACAGACAGATAGAGTAAAGGATAATGGAAAAAAACGACTCAAGGGTCAGACCATGTCGTGAAAACTGAGTCCAAGTTTGGAGAACACTGGGTGAAAAAAAATTAAGTTATCAAAATTAAACTATGCAATAGGTACTTTACATACATACACACACACAACATAAGGAAGACTTAAAATTAAAATAAAAAATACAAAAATCAAAGTCTTTATAAGAAAATCATGAAAAGGAGGTGTTATATGTCATTAGATATAAAATTTTGAGATATTCTGCTTGTCTTAGTTAGGGTTTCTATTGCCGTGAAGTGACACCATGACCATGGCAACTCTTATAAAGAAAAAACATTTAATTGGGGTGGCTTGCATCTTCAGAGGTTTAGTCCATTACCGCCATTGTGCAACATGGTCGCATGCAAGCAGATATGATGCAGAAGTAGCTGAGAGTCCCACATCTTGACTCACAGGCAACAGGAAGTAGTATGAGATACCGGACATATCTTGAACATAGGAAACCGCAAAGTCTACACTTTTACAAAAACGTAAAAGGCTAGTTTTCAAAAGATACTGAGGAATGTGTATATATAAAGGAGAATACAACTGAGAGAAGATTTTTGTGCACATAGACTAAGAAGAAACTAATTTCTAAGCATTATGCAAATCCTACGTATCAATAAAATTGATCTAATTAAAATGGGCAGATATGAGCAATGATTTTAATAGAAAAGAACATTTGAATAAAGATATAAGCTTAAATGGACTACTCATTATTCATCAGGGAAATGTTAGTTTAAAAATATGATTTTACATTTATCCACTTAGGCAAAAATTTAAAAGTTTGCCCAAGGACATAATAAAAGGGAGTGCTGTCTTTCACTTTTGGAGAAAAGTGTAGCCAGTGAGTTTAAACATTAGCATTGTTGAACATAGCTAAGCATTCTGCTATAAGACATCAAGGCCCTGCTTCTCATGAAAGCCACACACACACAACTGGAAAGCAACGACCTTCTTTATAGGCAGTTGAACTGACAGTAAGTAATTGTATGTGTTCTGAGATACTCTACAGCCATGGGAAGAAATGCCTCTACATAGCTAGTCTCAGTAGCATTTTGTAAAGTTAAAGGAGCAAGAGATCTAAGAAAAATATTACAGCAATTCTGGGGATCTGCACAAGACACATACAAGATCAATCCAGCAACATTCCAGCAGGGATGGGGTGGCGACAGCTAGCAAGGCCCAGTCTTTAACTGAAGAGATATAGGAAACTCATTTCTGCTGAAAGAGAGGAAGTCAGTTTTCATGAGGGATGTGATCCCTGGTAGATTAACCATGTCCTAGTGGATGACTCTACACCATCAGGTATATGGGCAGCATAACTGGACTCAGTGGGTTAGTAGAACAAAAAGGAAGAGGAAGTGGGAATGAAGTTGGGAGAGGGATGTGGGGGTGAATATGTTCTAAAGACATTGTATGCATGTGTAAGATTTCCAAAGGATAAAAAAGCAATGGCCCATTCGTTTACAATTTCTAAAAGCAAAACTATAAAATATTTATTAGGTGTATGTGCACATGTGTTCATGTGTGCATGTGCAGTAAAGAACACAATTAATACATAAATTATACTAGTAGTTGTCACTGAAAGGAAGAATGGAGGAGGACATGTCTAGATACATATAAGTCAGATGCCTCAGAACATCTGAGAATTTCCTAAAGCAAGATGATTTATCACTTCATATCATTGATATTGATTAAATTATGCATTCTTCTTGTTCATACTTCTGTATGATACATTTTATTATTAAAATATTTTTAAAATAATTGAAGTCACAACTCTATTGATACCACTAGGATTTTTTCTTTATATATAAATGGAACCTCCAATTTTGCTTCTAAATGCTTCTTAATTGCACAGTTTTAAGACAAAAAAGGAATTGAAACTATTTTTGAACTAGATTTTGGTTTATATTAATTACTATTTATTTGTGGATCTTGGCAAACAATAGCAGTAGCTCACAGTAACAGGCAATAAAGCCGGCTTCTTGAATTCCACCCAAAAAGCATTTTTAAACCTCTGTTTGACAGGCACTGTGCAGAATATTGTTGTGTTCTCACATCATTTTCACAAACCCTGTAATTTTTGCACATTCCAGTTTTCCCAGCCTGCTTAAAACATTCTTACAAACCCTCACCTTTCAGAAATACATTAAATAAGGCCAGCCTCTGAATGGCCCAGGAGGGAAGGACTTACAGAGAATTCTTGGCATCCATATGATTCTTTTCAGCTTGTGCAGATGGGAAATGTTACAGCCGTCACCCCAGCACCAGATGCCAGAGCAGAAAAAGGCCAGCAGCTTTCTTGATTTATTTAATTTTTCTTATGTTCAGACTCCCTTGCCTTGTCTTCTTCTCTGAACTCTGTAGAAACCCTGATGTGCAGAGCATCACTCTGCACCTCTGTTTCTGTGGTCTCATTCCTTGACATCCCCTCCCTTGATATTTTGCCTGGCTGGCTCTCTGTGTGTTTAGACCTGATAGGGCAGCATTTCTTCTAGAATACTGCCTTGAGTAGCCCTAGGGAGATGACTATTGATCTTAAAGGTGGCTTGTCTGCAACAGCAGCAATGGTTTGCTCTGAGGGATTATTAGAAATATAAAAAGGCCTGGGAGATGGCTCCCTGGAGAAAGGACTTGGTGTACAAGCATGAGGATATGGATTCAGACACCCCAGCACCCACATTAAGCAGTCAATACAGAGTTGTTGGTTCATAACCCCAGTGTTTGAGACATAGAAACTGTAGGTACCTGGGATTCACTAGTCAACCAGCCTAGCTGAGTTGGCAAGTTCTAGGTTCAGTGAGAGACTGTATCTTAAAAATAAGATCAATAGCAACTGACAAAGACGCTTTGTGTGGGAAGTCCTTCTGTCTATGTTTGTTTTGCTTTTATTTGTTAATGAATAAAGCATTTTCGGCCAGTGGCTTAGCAGAATAGAGCAGGGCAGGAGTTCCAAGCAGAAGAGAGAGTAGGTAGAGTCAGTGAGAAGCCATGTAGCTGCTGCCGCTGGAGACCTCTGAAACTTTGCAGATAGGCCATGACCTCGTGGTGATGTACAGATTAATGGAGATGGGTTAGTTTAGGATATAAGAGCTAGCAAGTAATACGCTTAAGCTATTGGCTAAACAGTATTGTAAATAATAGTTTCTGTGTGATTATTTTGAGTCTGGGCAGGCAGAAACAAACAGCCTCCAAATACAGACACATAGTATCAACCTCAGGCTTTCTCTCTCTCTCTCTCTCTCTCTCTCTCTCTCTCTCTCTCTCTCTCTCTCACACACACACACACACACACACACACACACACAGAGAGAGAGAGAGAGAGAGAGAGAGAGAGAGAGAGAGAACACTAAACACAAGCTTCAGTTGATTGTCAGGGGTACTAAATTGGGCATTTATTAAAGGCCAGTCAACACTCAGCCCAGAGTTAGCACTTAATAAACTGCACCCCTGCCCAGGATGGTCTATCAATGTCTATTGCAAAGATAATTCCCAAACAATCTTGGTGATGCAAAGCTCAGAATCACAAAAGAAATAGACATATTATGGTCATCTTTCAGCCAGAGTGAACAACCAACAATGTGTTCCTACATAAAATCCATTCCAGGTTCCAGTTAAACCACAACAACCAAAAAAAAAACACCCTTGTTTCTCTTCTGTTACCTTTACTTTCTTCATCTTATTTATTCTTTTATTTATACATTTATTTGTGTGTGTGTGAGAGAGAGAGAGAGAGACAGAGAAAGTGTGTGTGTTTGAGAGAGACAGAGAGAGACATAGGGGCACATGAGTGCCACTGTGTGTATGCAAACATTAGTCTTATTTCTCTCCTTCCATCATGTAGGTCCTAGGGATTAAAATCCTTAGGCTCCTCAGGCACTTCCACCCACTGAGCCCTTTCAGTGGCCCAGGCACTCCTTTAGATGTTGACTTTCCATCAATCTACCAAGCTATTTCCATTCTCCTACAGACAGAATTCAGCCATAAAAGCTAAGCTGAAGATGTGTGTGTGTGTGTGTGTGTGTGTGTGTGTGTGTCTGCTGATGTTGTGCATTTTGTATTTTTGTGCTCATGTGGAGGCCAGAGGGGGACACTGTTGTCTTCCTCTATCACTTTCCACCTTAATTTTTGAGATAAAGTGCTAGGACGTGAATAAGAAATATCCCCCAGGCTTCTGTGTTTGAACACATGGTCTCCAGTGGGTGGTCCTGCTTGAGGGGTGAGACCTTCAAAAAGTGGATAAAGTGTTACTGTCAAGCCCTGTTTCTTGTTCTTTCTCTACTTCCTGTGAGTACACTAACCCTCATCAGCCACCTTCCTGATTCTGTAGACCTTCAAAAAGTGGATAAAGTGTTACTGTCAAGCCCTGTTTCTTGTTCTTTCTCTACTTCCTGTGAGTACACTAACCCTCATCAGCCACCTTCCTGATTCTGTTACCATGTTTTCCCCACCTTAATGGACCATTTTTCTCCAGAACTGTAGTGAAAGTAAACTCTTTCTTCACTAAGTTGACTTTCAACAGAAAGAAACTGAACCCAGGGCTCACAGATTCAGGGACACTGGCTGAAGTCCAAGGTGCTCTGTCTACACAGAACTGGGATGGATGAGGCACCATTCCAGGCTTTGTCACATGGGTTCTGTGGGAAGGACCTCAAGGCCTCTTGATTGCACAGACTGTATTGTCTCCCAGCCTTAAGTTGAGAGGGTTTTAACTTTACAGTGCATACTTCAACTTCTTACCTGCGGGGATACAAGGATGGAGGATGCACTTGCTCATTTCCTTTGCAAAGAAAGATGTGAGACAGAAGATACAATGCCTTGTCTGGCAATAGCAGTAAATATCCCCCTGCTAGTTTCTCCTTGAAGATGTCAACCGCAAATGGATTTAAAAGATTTATTTTCTTTTAGTTTTATTGATTCTCTGATTTGATTTCAACAGTAAAAGATAACAAGGGCAGAGGCTGTATCTTCGTTGACTTTAATCAATGGTCTAGTAAAATAAAATGATTCCTCAAAGAGATAAAATGTCTGACAAGCCTGTTTTACCAAAACACTACCTCACAGGCCTGGATCTGCAGGCGAGTTAGCTCACTGAGCCCTTCTGGGAAACAGTAGATGGTCTCCCAGCATGCTTTGCTCTGCCAGACAGGATTTGTGCTGAGTCTTTTATTCCAAAAGTAAGGACACAAATTTAAGGTGTAGCTTGCAAGAATGATAATAACTATTATTAGACAATGATTACACTGAAATTTAATTCTTGTGGCCTGTTTGTGAAGTTTATATCATTTTGCATTTATTGTTCAGTGGCTAGGTAAGCAGAAAAAACATGAAGTTCTGAGTTCAAGTCCCCAGTATCCATATAAGAAGTCAAGTTGCCTTGTAACCCTGTGGAGAGTGGAAACCTAAGTGGCACAGCCATATCTGATGGGAATGGTAGAAGTCATAAAGCCAGCACAGCTATTTGAAAAAGATTCAGCAGAGCTGAGCCACATGATGATCAGCATGCCACCTTCTGAAGCACAATTAATAAAAGCTCAGGGTCAGAAATTGGAGGTCAACCTGAAGATCTGAAAAGCAAAACAGTCAGCCACTGGGTCTTACCTCAACTTCAGACTGAAATGGCGATTTCACCTGGAATCTCAGAATGAGACTATGTCTCTTAGAGCTGTTATCTCTCATTTTATAATCCTCACTAAGATTGGGATTAAAGATGGGCACCACTGTCATTAAGGCATTCATTGCTCAGTTTCGACGGCAATTAGTGTGGCTACTGAGATTAAAGGTGTGTGTTAACATAATCTGGTCTATAAGGCTAACCAATGGGACTGTTTTACTCTCAGATCTTCAGGTAGTCTTTATTTAACAAAATATAATTGAAATGCCACTCCATTTCTCCTTTTTGTCTAAAAACATATAAAAATGTTATAACTAATATAAGAAAACTATATATAATAAGTACAATGACTATATACAATATATACAGGCAATAACTACATCCGCAATGTCTAGTCCATTTTCATTGACAAATTCAGAGAAAATATTTCATATCTATCTTATCTTGGTGAGTCCAAAGTATTATACCTAATCTACTTTCTTTCATAACTTGTTTTCTGAATCTGGTAAACCATACCTATAGCTATCTAATCTTCAACTCTCTCAGAGACCCAAGAAAAAAATAATATTAACTGAGTAAGCAGAAAGTGCAAGCAAGCAAAATACAAAAAAAAAAAATGTGAGTAATGACAGAAACAGCTAGCTGCCTGGACAGTCACCCAAAGGTCCTCTGCAACGTTGGGGCATTCATCTTCAGCCTACAAGCATAGCATATATATCAGACATTTCTGTAAAGCAGGATATCTTGTATGCTGCTTGTCTAATTAGGATAGATAGCATAATGTCAGGAGTTGAGGCAGGGACATTTTCTTGTTCAATTGCTTATTTTGCCACAAAGAAAGTAAACTCCATGTGGAGTTTCTTTCGATGTCCATTATTTTCTCTGAAGTGGATTGGTGCTGCCAGGAGCAGACATATCACATTGTCATTAAAAAAAAGGAGAACCTATGTTATTAAAACATCTTAAATGCTATATTCTGTAGATCTCTAAAGTGTTTGAAGATGACCTATCTATCTAATATCTATTTAAATTATATTTTTGATTGACCTTAAAAACATACCTAATGTGACTACTAGTTCCATTATAATAGGTGCTTAACTACTAACCTATATTTTTATTATCCTAAACAGTAGATAATAATAATTATCACGCACTAGAAATTTGCATTACATTCTTAAATAAACTTTATAGATACAATGCCTTGAACAAGATTAGAAATGTATGTACAATAGGTTTCAACAAATTTCATCACAAATTTGTATAGAAAATTTGCATACAATATATAAAAGTAAAACTAATGTAAAACATTTAAAACTAATAGTTGCCCTTAAAAAGTAGATTCAATAATCTACCTTTTTAATCTTATCATATCTATATCCTCCCTTTTTCTTTTCAGAGTAGATTCAATAATCTACCCTTCTGTCTTATCATATTTATATCCCCTTTTTATTTTCCTTCTTTTTTTCTTTTCTTTCTCTCTTTCTTCCTTCCTTTATTTCTCTCTCTCTCTCTCTCTCTCTCTCTCTCTCTCTCTCTCTCTCTCTTGGTCTTTTGAGACAGAGTTTCTCAGTAGCTATGGAGTCCATCCTGGAACTTACTTTGCAGACCAAAACAGGAAAATTCTGGGAATAGGAGAAGGGAGATAATATTATTTGAGTTAAGCAATATATGACAGAGACAATTGGCTATCTGAGCAATCACACAAAGTCTCATTTGCAACATTGAAGTAACCAGATTTGACTAAGGCCTAGCATAACTGATAGACCATTTTAGAGACAGCGAATTTTTCAGAACTGTCTTAACTCAAATAATATTATCTCCCTTTGATGGGGTTGAAGATCAGATAGTCATAGTTACTTTCCTCTTATGATTTAGCCAAACCTATTTCTGATGCAAAACTTAGACTCTTTGAAATAGAATGTTGATTAAAACATTTATTATGTGTCCCTTGCTTGATATTGTTTATGATGCTTGTAATTTTATGTTTGATATCTGTTCCTATTGAATATACTTTGGTATTGGGTTTGGATCACTCTTGTTTAGACAAAGGGGGGTGACAGGGAAGCTTTGTTAACCAATTATCTTTAAGAGGTTGGACCAAGTTAGGGTGTGGCTTTCTGGGACCTGGAGAAAAACGGGTATGTGACCCAGGTGGTCTCTCTCTCTGTGGTTCCGTTGCAGCACAGCTGAGCTTGGACTTCCCATTACTGTTTTGTGGGTTTTCCCCTTATAATGAATAGAAAATATAATTCCTCTATCTTTTAGCTGGCCTGGTTATTTCCAAAATCAAGCTAACTTCTACAAGAAAATGGTCTTGTACTCTATAAACATTTATCACTTGTATTGGTTTAATAAAATGCTCATTGGTCAGTAGTCAGAAAGGAAGTATAGGCAGGGCAACCAGAACATAGGAATTCTAAGAAGAGGAAAGGTTCAGTCTGCAATCGTCACCCAGATGCAAAGGAAGCAAGATAATAAAAGGTACCAAAATATGTGACTAACATAGACAAGAATTATGGGTTAATGTAAGATATAAGAGTTAGTTATTAATAAGTCTGATCCAATAGGCCAACCAGTTTATAATTACTGTAGGCATCTGTGTGTTTCTTTGGGACTGAATGGCTAAGGAACCGGGCAGGACAGAAACCTCTGTCAAGAACCTTTGATTTTCATGTCAACCTGTTGCATACTTCTGAAACTTTCAATATTGTGCAATTTGGGAATATTGGACTGATGGAAATTTTTTTATGAATCATTTATGCCTTCTCCCAGGAATGCTATTTATAAGTTACCCTAGGGCAGTCCTGTGCATACTATTCCCCCTGCTCTAGAGAAATATCCTTATCTACTTAGAGGTCTTTGTTATACTTTGGAGGTCATGATACATATAAAAAAAAAGCCAGAGGTCTATTTATGAGGCTATGAGACATTTTGGAACATCTAACTCTGTAGTTACTCAGGAACAAGATAATCAAAACAGAGTAAAGTTTAAAAGGTCAACAAGATTTGGTAGGCTAGAGGAGGTGGTCACGGTTCAGATTGTAAGCATCTTCCAGCTCTAAACTCAGGCAGTTACATGGCGTATACAGCTACAAAGTTAGATTAATTGAAGTTACCTCTGTCCTACACAAAGACTTATACTGATCAGCAAAGAATGATGAAGAAAGATGATAAAAACAGTAAAAGATAATAAGACTGTGTTTTCTATATTATATAAAGATATAAACATTGTATTATGCCAGAATTTGAATAATAACTGCAGCAGCTTTAATCTGAGTATATTTCTTGAGCACTCTGACCGTTAAAAGTTAACAATACACTGCTTGGGCATGGTGATATACCTAGGATGGCTTTAAGATTGTTTTAGCAAAAAGTCCTTGTAGCCACAAAAGCAACCAACCTGAGATAAGCTTGTCATATTCTTGACATAAATTTGTCATAAGCCTCTAGATTTTTAAAAATTAAGTTATGAAGTTAATGAGTAAAAATGATTACTCTGTTTATCAATTATGCCAAAACTTGTGGGAAATGATTAAAAATGATGATTCTGTTCTGTCATAGTTTATTAATGATGACTAAAAGAAGAACAAAAGGAAGTGAAACACATGTAAAAAAACAAAAATAATATAATCTATGTTTTGGAAAAGCGTTAATGCATCTCTTCTTGCTACATTCTTTATAAATAAAGAAATACTCTGGCTCCCAGTCAGTCAGGCTGCAAGATTCTCGCAGCCATTATGGGCTGGCTCCCTCCTTTCCTCAACAACTTGTTACATTCTCTGCTGGGACCCGTCCACCATTGAAGATGACTTCTGGCTCACAAGGAGCTTACTGGCTGCCAGTTTAGCTGAATATTTGGTGAGAGAACTTGTATCAAGAGAATAAGGAATGGAGTATAGAACAGAACACATGATATTCTCTTGTCTCCATATGTACACAGGTGACTGCACACACACACACACACACACACTTGTGCATATGCCATATATGGACACATACACATACACACACACACACAATATTTCCATTGATTATGATCTCACATATTCTTTACTAACAGCAGCTTTTAAATTGATTCTTTTCTCTTCTTATTTATCTTTTAATAATAATACAGTTGAAGTCATATATTATTTAATTGAAAATTATAGCATATGTTCAAAGTATACAGTGTGATGATTTGATAAACATTATTCTATATGAGTTGTCATGATCAAATTAATATATTCACCACTACCATCTATTTTAGACATCCAATCCCTAGTTTGCTGATTTTACAAGAAGGTGTGTTCTTTTAGATCAATTTCTTCCCCCACACTCTAATTCCTGGAAACCGTCTCTCAATTACTAGAATGATTTTAAATCATACACAATGTATTCTTTATATCTGCTTATCTTGCATAGCATTGTGGCCTTCAAGGTGAGCTCTGTTGTTACCAAAGATACGCTTCCCTTTTTAATGTTATTTACTTGCATTTAATACTTAAGCCTATTTTATTGAATATATCAATCATCATTTCTCTATCCATTCATCTATTGATGAACACATTTTTTTCAACAGCTTTTCTATTGTAAATGGTGTTTTAAACTATGAAGAGATATCAGTAAGATAACAAAGTGTCCCACGCTACCGTCTCGCTAGCAAGAACAAGCGGGACACTTAGGATCCTTCTGCAGAAAAGCTTTAATGCGTCTTGAGAGAGAGAGCATAAGCTTCCAAAGCAGAGACCCAGAATGAGGGAACCCATCCCTTATATAGGAAACAGTCCTCGCTTCGGACATGTCACTCTTGGATTGGTCCCCTGCCCATCAACCCAGATGACACCTCGGGAGTAGGCAGGGACGCAGTAGTGGAAAGTTACCAAGCACATGCGCATTATAGTCCCACTGTCTCTGCTTCCCCAATGCTGGGATTAAAAGCTTGTGCTAAAACACCTTGAACTCACAGAGATCTGCCTGTCTCTGCCTCCCAGGCATTGGGACCAAAGGCGTGTACTACCACACCTTGAGGTCACAGAGGTCAATCTGCCTCTGCCTCCCAGGCATTGGGACTAAAGGTGTGTACCACCACACCTTGAGGTCACAGAGGTCAATCTCTACCTCTGTCCCTTGAAGCAATGGAGAATGTGGTTGCGGCCCTCCACAGCAAAGGTATCTAATGATCTGAGTTTAATCCATGGAACCCACATGATACAAGGAAAGAACCAACTCCATTAAGTTGTCCTTTGATTACCACATCAATCTTGTAGCATAAAAATTCCATAAATATGCATAGTCACACAAAATATTAATGAATGTAAATAAACATGAGAATCTCTCTGAGGTACTAATTTTAGTATATTCATTTAAGTACCTACCTAATAGCTATAAATTTGAAAATAAGATTGTGACATTATATAGTAACTTCTTTTTTTAACATTTTAAGGAATGTTGTTTCCATATTATCTGAACCAATTTACTTTCCTCCCAACTATGACAGGTCTCCTGTATTCTTCTTGGTGTTCCCCTTTCCCTTTATCTGTGAGCTCCATCTGCCATGCTTGCAATGACAAATACCTCGCTCCATAAGTTTGTGTGTTTGATTACTTGATACCCAGGTGTTGGAACTCTTTTGGAAGGATTAGGAGGTGTGGCCTTGTTGGAGGGGATATGCCACTGGGGGCAGGGTTTGAGTATTCAAAACATGTGTGTCATTCCTAGTGTGCTCTTTCTGCCTCTTGTTTGTGGATTAAGACATGTGCTCTCAGCTGTTCCTACTTCCAGGTATTTGCTCTACTGTCACAGACTAATCCCCTGAAACTATACTGACATAAATGTTTTTTTTTAATTATTATTGCCTTGGTCGTGATATGTTGTTGTAGCAACAGGAAAGGAACTAATACAATCTTCTTGGGAAAATTTTCCTTTTCATGAACCTCTTTTCAGTCTGGTTGTCTTTCTATTATTGAGTTGTGTGAATACCTTGTGGATTTCGGATAGTCATGTCTCATTATAGGTGGAATTTGCAAATAATTTCCCCTAATTTGTAAGTTTCATTTTCTTCCTTTCTTCCTTTCAATTTTTAGAATAGTGAAATATAATTAATTAAGTTTATAAGTTAGAGTTAAGGTGAATTTCATTAAAAATTCAAAGATATAGAGCATGGTGGCATTCATCTGTAATCTCACACTGTTCATGAAATTAGAGAGAAAATTAAAGTATGCTACAATTTAGCATTGGAGACCCAAGAGACTGTATACCACACTTAGCATTATTCTTTAATAACTTTGCAGCTTGCAGTAGAAGCAATGATTCAATGGTTAAGAATGTGCACTGCTCTCCTAGAGGGCTCAAGTTCAGTTCCCAGGTCCCACATCAGGCACCTTACAAGCACCTGTGATTCCAGCTCCAGGGGATACATCACATGCTTCTGACCTCTAAGGGATTTGAACTCAGATAAATATAGGCACAGACACAGACAGACTCACATATACATAATTGAACATTGATAAGCTTGAGTTTGATATCTTTCTGAATTTTCTGCCAGGATTTTTAATACTATAAAGACTTTCTTTTGTTGGTGTTTCCCTTTCTGTGAAAAATGTGAACTCTGAAACATTAAAAATGATGAAACTAAACACTAATATTGAACTGGGTAGAAGTAACTTCATCAATCAACTAATGACCAAAAATTATCAGGGAGAAATGCCTTGACTTTGATCCTGATTATAAAAATTTTATATATGACCTAAAAAGCTCAAGCAATAAAAAATGAAAATAAATAATAAAGTCCCTTTTCAAACCTCTAACGTGAACCTAAACAAATAAAATCTTTAATCAAACATCTTCACTGTTTTAATCAAGTCTTTGCTCTCACAGAATTTGCATTCTAAAATATAAAGAAGATATAGTGTTCGATGAATAAGCAGTGAACATATTTCAATTAATTCCAAGGGGAAAAGAAATCAGAGGAACAGTGCATACATCAAGGAATAATGCTATTTCAAGTGTCCTATCTGTTTTATATGCCAGTGGCAAAACGTTGACCAAAAGTAACCTGAGAAAGAAAGGGTTTATTTGGCTTATACATTCTGACCACAGTCTAGTACCAGTAGGATTTCAAGCAGGGCAGGATCCAGGAAGCAGAAATGCTGAAGCAGAGATCATTAAGGAACATGCTTATTGACTTGCTCCTACTTTCACATTCATCTGCCTTTTTTATACAGCTCAGGCCCACTTACCCAAGGATGGAACTAGCCACAGGGGACTTGGCCCTATTCCAACTATTAACAATAAAGACAACACTTTATAGACATCTCCACAGACCAATCTGATGGAAGCAATTCCTCAATTGAGACTCCCTTCTTTCAAGTATGTATAGGTTTCTATCATGTTGACAAAATCTAACTACAACACCCAAATGAAGGATCTGCGGGGCAGGTTGAAGATTGATGGCCACCTAAGCAAACACAGTGGGAGTAGCCAGGAAGAGTCTTCACATTTATTAAAATGCTGATAATATTGTAGCGATAAATCAGAAGCAGTCTATCCAGAAGGAACCAATCATATGTTTCCCTTCACAAAGTATATTTTATTAGAGAACAGGCCTCAAGGCCATGTTTGAGCATTGGGACGGTAGACTGAGAGTTAGACATAGGATGGTATATATAGATAGCCAAGCATAATGGAGCTTTGAAAGATAAGACAAGATTTCTATTAAGAGTGAGAATGAGAGAGACAGAGACAGAAAGACAGGGAGAAAAAAAACTGCCAGTGCCATCCTTAGATGAATGCCAAGGTAGACTCTCTAGAACAATCCCCTAAACAGTCTCGAGAAAAAAAAAACAGAAAATATTACTGTTTTATAGAGGGGGGAACTGGATGGAAGTTTCACACTATGTAATTTAATTAAAATAGCATGAAAGGACCGCGGGCCAGGTTAGGCGGTGAGTGCAAAGGGACTGGAGTCCCTTTGTTCCAAAAGCCGGCCTGCAGCAAGCCAAGACTGCAGGCAGGGGCACCTCTGACCAGCGAGGGGCTCCGATCCTGTGGAGGGGTAAGTGTATTGTTCCTGACCGCCACACAAGGCCAGTTAGGGAACACACAGTATTCCCGCCACCCTTATCTCCCTGACTACTCCAAAGGGGCAGCTTCCCCAGCTAATCCCTCTCTCCTGCAAAGCCATCCCAGCTTTCTGCCTGGAACCCATACCCTCCCCTCTCCTTTTTTCGGGGCTTAAATTCCTCCATCTCAGCCGGGGTGGGCACCGCGGGACGTACAGGCAGTGAGTGCAAAGGGACGGAAATCCCTTTGTTCTAATAGTCTGCCTGCAGCAACCTAAGGCTGCAGGCAAAGTGATTCCTGGTGTAGCAAGGGGCATTAATCCAGTAGCAAAAGACCCAGCGGAGGGAAGAACCATTGGAGAGCATCTGAAGGAAGAGATGGGCAGACGCCAAGGCAAGAATTCCTCCAACAATCTGAAAAACAACACGAAAACACCAGATCCCAGCGATCTTATGACAGAAGGACTTGAACACCCTATACCGGAAGAAGTGGAAAGGAGTGTCATTATAAAAGCAATAGAGTCTCTTAAACAGGGTATGAATAACTCACTTAAAGAAATAGAAGAGAAATATAACAAAAAGATGGAAGAAATGAGTAAAGAAATAGAAGACAAATATAACAAAAAGTTTGAAGAAATAAGTAAATTCGTAAATGATACCCTGGGAAACCAAGAAAAAACAATCAAACAGGTAATGGAATCAGTTCAAGAATTGAAAACTGAAATGGAGGCAGTGAAGAAAACACAAACCGAGGACCGGCTGGATATGGAAAATCTAGGTAAACAAACAGAGACTTCAGGAACAAGCATAACCAATAGAATACAAGAGATAGAAGAACGAATCTCAGATTATGAAGACACCATAGAGAAAATAAATGCCCTGACCAAAGAAAACAGCAAATCCAACAAATTCTCATCACAAAACATTCAGGAAATATGGGACATAATAAAAAAACCAAATCTAAGAATAATAGGAGTAGAAGAAGGAGAAGAATTGCAGACCAAAGGTCCAGAAAATATATTCAACAAAATTATAGAAGAAAACTTTCCCATCCTAAAGAGTGATATTCCTATGAAGGTGCAAGAAGCATACAGAACACCGAATAGACTGGATCAGAAAAAAACATCCCCTCGCCATATAATAATCAAAACACAAAGCATTCAGATTAAAGAAAGGATATTAAGAGCTGCAAAGGAAAAAGGTCAAGTAACCTATAAAGGTAAACCTATCAGACTTACACCAGACTTCTCTATAGAAACCATGAAAGCCAGAAGGTCCTGGATAGAGGTACTGCAGAAACTAAGGGACCATGGATGCAAGCCCAGATTAATATACCCAGCCAAGCTTTCATTCACTATCAACGGAGAAAACAAAATATTCCAGGATAAAAACAAATTTAAACAATACGTAACTACTAATCCAGCCTTACAGAGAATATTAGAAGGAAAATTACATCCCAAGGAATCCAACATTGCCAACACTGACTACAATAACTCAGACATCTAGCGACCCTTCACTAGCACAACTCAAAGAAGGAAAACACATACACTCTACTACCCCCCCAAAAAAAATGACTCGAGTCAACAACCACTGGTCATTAATATCTCTTAATATCAATGGACTCAATTCACCTATAAAGAGGCACAGACTTAGAGATTGGATACGAAAACAGGATCCAACATTCTGCTGTTTACAAGAAACACACCTCAACCACAAAGACAGACACCTACTCAGAGTAAAGGGTTGGGAAAAGGTTTTCCAAGCAAATGGACCTAAGAAACAAGCGGGTGTGGCCATTCTAATATCTAACAAAATCGACTTCAAACTAAAATCAATCAGAAGAGATGGAGATGGACATTTCATACTCATAACAGGAACAACTCATCAGGAAGAAGTCTCAATCCTGAATATCTATGCCCCTAATATAAAGGCACCCACTTATGTAAAAGAAACTCTTCTAGAACTCAAGGCAGTCATCAAACCACACACGCTAATAGTAGGAGACTTCAACACTCCTCTCTCACCAATGGACAGGTCAATCAGACAGAAACCAAACAGAGAATTAAGAGATTTATTGGAGGTATTGAATCAAATGGACTTAACAGACATCTATAGAACACTCCACCCAAATAGGAAAGAATATACCTTCTTCTCTGCAGTTCATGGAACCTTCTCGAAGATTGACCACATACTCGGTAACAAAGCAAACTTCCACAGATACAAAAAAATATTAGTAACCACCTGTGTCTTGTCAGATCACCATGGATTAAAATTAGAATTCAACAACAATGCTAACCCCAGGAAGTCAACAAACTCATGGAAGTTGAACAGTCAACTACTAAATCACCCCTGGGTCAAGGACGAAATTAAGAAAGAAATTAAAGACTTCCTTGAATTTAATGAAAACAAAGACACAACATACTCAAACCTATGGGACACAATGAAAGCAGTGCTAAGAGGAAAGTTCATAGCAATAGGTGCCCAAATAAAGAAAACGGAGAAAGCACACATTGGAGACCTAACAGCACACTTGAAAGCTCTAGAAAAAAAAGAAGCTGATTCACCCAGGAGGAGTAGAAGACTGGAAATAATCAAACTGAGGGCTGAAATCAACAAAATAGAAACAGAGAAAACAATCCAAAGAATCAATGAATCAAAAAGCTGGTTCTTGGAGAAAATCAACAAGATTGACAAACCCCTATCCAAACTAATCAAACGGCAGAGAGAGAACGTGCAAATTAATAGGATCAGAAATGAAAAGGGGGACATAACCACAGACACAGAGGAAATTCAGAGAATCATTAGATCTTACTACGAAAGTTTATATGCCACAAAGTTGGAAAATGTAAAAGAAATGGACATTTTTTTAGATAAGTACCATATACCAAAGTTGAACCAAGAACAGGTGAACAATCTAAATAGACCTGTTAGTCGCGAAGAATTAGAAGCAGTTATCAAAAATCTCCCTACCAAAAAAAGCCCAGGACCAGATGGTTTCAATGCAGAATTCTACCAGAACTTCCAGGAAGAGCTAATACCTATACTCCTTAATGTATTCCACAATATAGAAACAGAAGAGTCATTGCCTAACTCCTTTTATGAAGCTACAGTTACCCTAATACCAAAACCACACAAAGACACAACCAAGAAAGAGAATTACAGACCAATCTCACTCATGAACATTGACGCAAAAATTCTCAATAAAATACTGGCAAACCGTATCCAAGAGCACATTAGAAAAATTATCCATTATGATCAAGTCGGCTTCATTCCAGAGATGCAGGGCTGGTTCAACATTCGCAAATCTATCAATGTAATCCATCATATAAATAAACTGAAAGAAAAAAACCATATGATCATCTCACTAGATGCTGAAAAAGCATTTGACAAAATTCAACACCCATTTATGATAAAGGTGTTGGAGAGACTGGGGATACAAGGATCATACCTAAATATAATAAAAGCAATATACAGCAAGCCGACAGCTAACATCAAACTGAATGGAGAGAAACTCAAAGCCTTTCCACTAAAATCAGGAACGCGACAAGGCTGTCCACTCTCTCCATACCTCTTCAATATAGTGCTTGAAGTTCTAGCAATAGCAATAAGACAACATAAGGAGATCAAGGGGATTCGTATTGGAAAGGATGAAGTCAAACTTTCGTTATTTGCTGACGATATGATAGTTTACATAAGTGACCCCAAAAACTCTACCAAAGAACTCCTACAGCTGATAAACACCTTTAGTAACGTGGCAGGATACAAGATCAACTCCAAAAAATCAGTGGCCTTCCTATACACAAAGGATAAAGAAGCAGAGAGGGAAATCAGAGAAACATCACCTTTCATGATAGCCACAAATAGCATAAAATATCTTGGGGTTACTCTAACCAAGGAAGTGAAAGACCTATTTGACAAAAACTTTAAGTCCTTGAAGAAAGAAATTGAGGAGGATACCAGAAAATGGAAAGACCTTCCCTGCTCTTGGATTGGGAGAATCAACATAGTAAAAATGGCAATTCTACCGAAAGCAATCTATAGATTCAATGCAATCCCCATCAAAATCCCATCAAACTTCTTCACAGACCTTGAGAGAACAATAATCAAGTTTATATGGCAAAACAAAAAACCCAGGATAGCCAAAACAATCTTATACAATAAAGGAACTTCAGGAGGCATTACCATCCCTGACTTCAAACTCTATTATAGAGCTACAGTATTGAAAACAGCTTGGTATTGGCATAAGAACAGAGAAATCGACCTTTGGAATCGAATAGAAGACCTGGATATTAACCCACAAACCTATGAGCACCTAATTTTTGACAAGGGAGCTAAAGGTATACAATGGAAGAAGGAAAGCATCTTTAACAAATGGTGCTGGCATAACTGGATGTCAACCTGTAAAAAAATGAAAGTAGATCCATATCTATCACCATGCACAAAAATCAAGTCCAAATGGATTAAAGACATCAACATTAATCCGTCCACTTTGAACCTGATAGAAGAGAAAGTGGGAAGTAGTCTACAAGATATAGGCACAGGAGCCCTCTTCCTAAGTAGGACCCCAGCAGCACAGACAATAAGAGAAACAATGAATAAATGGGATCTACTGAAACTGAGAAGCTTCTGTAAAGCAAAGGACACTGTCAGCAGGACAAAAAGGCTGCCTTCTGACTGGGAGAAGATCTTCACCAACCCCTCATCAGACAAAGGACTGATCTCCAAAATATACAAAGAACTCAAGAAACTAGGCACTAAATCTCTAATTAACCCAATTAAAAAATGGGGTACTGAACTTAACAGAGAATTCACAACAGATGAACTTCGAATGGCCAGAAGACACTTAAGGTCATGCTCAACCTCCTTAGCGATCAGGGAAATGCAAATCAAAACCACTTTGAGATACCATCTTACACCTGTCAGAATAGCTAAAGTCAAAAACACCAACGATAGCCTATGCTGGAGAGGATGTGGGGTGAGGGGAACACTCATCCATTGTTGGTGGGAATGCAAACTCGTGCAGCCACTGTGGAAATCAGTGTGGCGGTTTCTCAGGAAACTGGGAGTCAACCTCCCTCAGGACCCAGCAATTCCACTCTTGGGAATATACCCTAAAGATTCCCTAACATACTACAAAAGCATTTGTTCTACTATGTTCATAGCAGCACTATTTGTAATAGCCAGAACCTGGAAACAGCCTAGGTGCCCCTCAATAGAAGAATGGGTAAAAAAGGTGTGGAACATATACACATTAGAGTTTTACTCAGCGGTAAAAAACAATGACATCTTGAATTTTGCATGCAAATGGATGGAAATAGAAAACGCTTTACTGAGTGAGGTGAGCCAGACCCAAAAAGAGGAACACGGTATGTATTCACTCATTAGTGGATTCTAACCATAATTAAAGGTCTTTGAGCCTATTATTCGTGATCCTAGAGAAGCTAAATAAGAAGATGAACCTGATGAAGATTATTTACCTATCCACCAGGAGGTAGGAAATAGACAAGAGTCCCAGGTAACCTCGGGTGCATGGGGGGGTGGGAGGGCTGATGGAAGGGGAGAGGGTTAGAGAGAAGGGAGTAGGGGAGGAATGGGGAAAGCTCGTTGGCCTGGGATGGGGGGGAGGGAGGGAGGATGAATATGGGATCAGGGAAGAATATTTTTCAACTAAGGGAGTCATTTTAGGGTTTACAGGAGACTTGATTATATATGGGATCCCAGGTCCAAGGAGAGATCCCCCAGATTGTTCTCTGGACAGAGGAGAGGGTGCCTGAATCGGCTGTGGCCCATAACCATACTGATGTATATTTTGCTTGTCACCATAGATCCTTCATCTGGCGAAGGACGGCGATAAAGTCGGAAACCCACATTGGAGCACCGGACTGAGCCCCCCGAGGTCCAAATGAGGAACAGAAGGAGGAAGAACATGAAAAACGAAATCAGTACTGCGAGGGATGCTATCACCCACTGATACAATGGAACGGATCTAATGAGAGTTTACCAAGGCCAGTTGGACTGGGACTGAACGAGGAAGTGATATAACCAGATTCTCGGAATTTGACCGGATTCTCTGAATGTGGCTGGCCCGGAGTCTTTCTGAAAAGCCATTGACTATGACACTGGGACCTGTTTCCTCTACATATTCTGGATTTTGGGGATCAAGTCAGTTTGGACACTCACCTCCTGGACCTGGAGGGGGGGGAGGAACTTGAACTTCCCACAGGGCAGGAAACCCTGACTGCCCTAAGGGATGAAGAGGGAGGAGGAGAGGGAGTGGGGGGAGTGGGAGGGTGTTGGGAAGAGGGGCGGAAATGGAAACTTTTATAATTTAATAAAACTTACTTAAAAAAAAAATAGCATGAAAGACCTTGGAGGAGCCAGGTACCATAACTGAAGACTCAAGCTGCATACACATACACACACACACACATGCATGTACAAGTTCTTAACTCTACAACCCCAAATACCTGCATGGAGATATGACCTGATTTCCCCATGGAATCTAGCCTATTAACTGATACTGTCTTAAAGGGGCAAACTCATGTTCTTATACTACATGTCATGGAAACATTTAAAATGAGATCACTGAAGCAAAAAAAAAAATAGCATGTGAGAACTAGCTAGAAAGAAGTGCCACATCCAAGACACAGCAGGGAATCAGAGTGGACAGAACAACATGAGGTGAGGCCAAGAAAACAAAAGGCAGGTGAGTAGAATAAATGTCCATTTAACAGATTTGTGTTCTCAGTAACGTGACAGAAATACTGCAGGTCTGCCATGATGTGTGTGATCTTTATTGCCCAGGTTTGAATCTGGTTGATGCACTGAGATCAGACTAGGAGGTGGTGGTAGAAGCAGAAGTATGAGAGACTGTTCAGTGTTCCAAGTAAAAGACAAAACTGAGTCAGGAGAGCCCAGGGAAAGTTTAGTATACTCTGGAGCTGTGTTTGCTATTGAGTTAGGCATCCCTACGCAGCTCAGCTCCTTTACCTGCACGTCCTATGCATACTGCCATCTCCAAACAATATACCCAGCAGCCTCATAACACCACCTGCCTCTGGTTACCCATACTCTCATCTCTTAATAATATCACAAATCGTCCCTCTCCTGGTAACACTCAAATTTAGACAGTTTCAGATCAAGTGCCTGACCAATATATCCCATATGAAAAATAGAAGGTACAATATTCCCTGAGCCTATTTGGGTTGCATGAGCAATGAGAAAAATCTGCGTCCTCTAATAAACTTTTAGGCAGAATCCTCTATTTGCCACCTTAAGTGTTTGTATAACTGGGTATATATATTATTAAAATCAGATGCATTATGGGGAGGGACTTGTGCAGTAGCAAAATTGAATGCATGACCCAACCTAGCAACCAGAATACAGAAGTGCCCAAAGTAAACTCCTTAGTAGCCCACACTTCCTTCACTTCAACACCAGGAAAGGTAGCCCTGAACAATGACCAGGACACTTGAGTGCCCTCATTCAGGTAACCTGTTGTCAATCTTGACATGGTGTCATTCTGGAATCTGGAGTATCACTTTGCTTTAAATAGAGTTATCTTGGTGCTTTTGCAAACCCATATGAGCCAATATTCTCCATTATTTGACTAAGAGGCCAAATCTTAGAAAGATGTGGTCCAAACCACAATCACTGGTAACATCATGTTGATGCTGTATTTACTCGGATAAACAGTAGAGGAACTTGAGAGCAGAACCCACAGAAATACCAAGTGGACTGGACATGAAGTCAAAAACTAAGATTCAAACATTTATCTATTCCATGAGGCTTAAACAACTGTGTTAAGTACATTGAATATGGAATATAAAGTTTATAATGTGAAGATATAGACTCAGCACAAAAATGTCTAGACACCTCAGGACAGAAGAAGGAACAGATGAAAGGATAAGGTAGATGAAGAAATAACCTGAAGCCATGATGTATGTTCTAGCCCACTAGAACATGTGGTTCTGGCAGGCCTTGCCCTTCTCCCCTATTCCCTCTGCCTTGCTAAAATAACATTAGATTATGTTCCTAAAGCTAGTCACCAAAGTCCATTACCTTTTTTGGCTACTTTCTCCTCCTGAGACTGGCTACCAAAGCTCAGCAATCAGAAGCCCCGACTGGTTCACCTAATTAACATGTCCAGTTAATATTAAACACCTCATCCTAATACAGGGTTTTCCTCTTTACCTTTATAAACCACCATTTGCCTGTGTGCCATGGCTGTCTCCTCTCTATCCAAAGACTTTCCTTTGTCCTTCCAGGACAAATATCACTGCCCCTTTCTATTTTGCCCTTCCCTTTCTCCTTCCTCCCCTATCTCCTTTACTACCACACCCTAGGTACTCTAGCCCATTCTAACACAGGCCTCCCTCCCCTTCCTCTCTTTTTGAGAATGGCATCTGTTGGAGAGATAGTTCAGTGGTTAAGAGCACTGGTTGCTCTTTCAGAGATCCTGAGTTCAATTCCTAGAAACCACATTATGGCTCAAAGCCATCTATAATAGGATCTGATACCCTCTTTTGCCATCTAGGCATACATGTGGATGGGGCCGTCATGCACATAAAATAAATAAACCTTTAGAAAAAAAGAATAACACTTTCAAGGTTATTGCTGCTGGTTTTTTTTTTGTCTAAGTCAGAAAGCAATCACCAAACTTTTCTTCCCTGCTTAATAAAGGATCTCTCTGTGAAAACAGGTGTTTTGGTGTGGTTTGTGCCTAATCATGAGTCTAGAAGGGAGTTGCTGCTGTACAGAAGTTCTCTTCATTAGCAGCTGACTTGATGATAAGATGTGTGTGTGTCAATGCTTTAAAATTCTGAGGGATTTTACTCACCTAGAACATGGTATATATCCCTACTAAGAACCACTGAATTGACAGAGGTTAGGCAGTGACATAAATCCATACAAAAATGAATAAAGGGCAAACAAATATTCTTAACCATTGTCTTCCAGTCTGAAAGTACATTTAAGGTGGCCATGGGCATGAAGTGACTCGGTTTCATAAGACTGTATCCTACTTGTGTCTGCTGCCATGATGAAGACAAGGGCACAGGCACAGGGTAATATGCTGTTGCATTGATTTTTCCTATAGAGAAGCAAATGCTATCTTTTTACCCCAGTTGGGTGTCAATCTCCATGAGATCAGTGAGTTTGTTGGGCTTGCTTCTGGAGCCCCTGTAAAGGGTTACTCACAGGCCCAAGTGACCCCTAAAGAAATGTATCACCTTAAAGCCCTAACTCAACCTGGAGGGAGACCTCATGGACTTCTCTTATGGTGTGGTCTTGCGTCTCCCAAGATGGCTTGCTGCTGGGAATAAGAGTAATAGCTGAAATCCCAGGTGAGGCTCTCCTAATCCTCCTTAGGCAGTGTTAACAGTTCTGGTACTATTACCCTGACCTGACTAGCAATGGATTGGTCTGCTGTGGCTGTTAAGGTTACAAGGCAAAGTCCAAAAGAGCATCTTTTTATTGCTGCAGGAAACAGCACTACAAAAGACATACGCTCTGGAAAATCACAAAACACCTGCAACAACTCATTATAAAGATGAGGAGAAGCATGTGCATGAGTGTGGGTACTCATAGAAGCCAAAAGAGGGTGGGGGCTGCCTTGGATCTGGAGCTGCCCAATGTGAGAGTTGTGAACTGAAATTGTTCTGCAAGAGCAGTACACTTATCTTCTGAGCCATCTCCCTGCTCCAACAAATTGTTAAAAGCATCATTGTTCTCACACTTCTCTTCTGTGTCTGTGCAAATGTCACCTTCATAGACTTTATGAATTCATTTGGAAGCCTCTCCCCTAACCAGGCAACTCATATTATAATGTATGGGATCAGAAAGTAAGATGACACCACATGTGACAGAATCACTTTAGCCTTGTGGATCTGAAATAAATTACTAAGTCAAAAGCAAAATAACAAGAAAGTTAGTCAGTGATTTATTTCAAAGACAACTATGATACAGATATATCAATTAATGTATTATTTAATAAGAATTACATCAGAGTCATAAGTTTAATAATATATGGCAATACAAGGGAGGTTAAATTTATTAATACATGTTCTTGATTTCTGTTTCTTGATTTCTATTGACCTTTTTCATGAGTAGTATTTTAAGTAGATAAAAAAAAGCGTGTTAAAGAGGCTGTTAATTAACTGGAAAATGTCTGAGGATTCATGAGTAATCTGAGGTCTTTTATTTATCCTCAGAAAAATTACAGATGTAGAGATGAAGAACAAAGAGAAGGCCACAGCTGAAAACGTGTTTCTCATGCTCCATGATGTGGATGCTTTTCCCGTCTGTCTTGTATTTCCTCTTTATTTTCCTGAGAGAAAAGGAGTCCAAGGAAAACACATTACTCAAAAGGAGCCTGAGACTGAAAGAAAATAATAAAATCAAGTGATAGGTTACAAATGAGAAAAGACTCCAGAGAGTGCAATGTGTAATGACAGTGAAGATAAAGAGAAAGGGGACGAGCAGACGGAAGCAGAGGTTGTCGAGAGAAGACGTACAGATTCAATCACAGACAGGGTTGAAAATTAAATGGCCCTAACAAAACTCAACTTGCAGACAGATAAAGAAGAAAGTGGGAATTACTTGCAGGAAGGGATAAGCAATACACCATGTTCCTTCGCACAGGACAGCATGGGCTCAGAGAGAAGAGTTCATTAATACAACTTATCCACAAAAACATCAAGAGAGATCAACATGACACGGCCCTTCTGTCTGAGTACAAAGCTGTGTTTGCACAGTTGGTTTTGAGTCTACCAGGAGAGTTCCCTTGTGGTCAAAGCTCAGGATGGGGGAACCGCAAAGCTGGAAACTATTTCTAGAAACCTTTTAATTTGTAGATTCCTCGAGGAAATCTCTAAGCATTTGAATTTTTTCACTTGTAAAATAGTAAAATGAAACCAAGCAGGGCCTATTGTGGTTTGAATGTGTAACTCCCCACATAGTCTCATTCATGAGTTTCAACATCTGCTGCCTCAGTGCTGCCACTGTTTTGGAAGGTGGTGGAACTAAGTTTAGTACCAGAGCCTTAATAAAGGAGCTGGAGCCAGGTCACTGTGGTGAGGATAGTTGTAGTTGTATAACCTAGTTGCACCTCCTTTTTTGCTTGATGTGAGGGTGCACTTAGGACTCTCTCTCTCTCTCTCTCTCTGTGTGTGTGTGCGCGCGCGCGTGCATGTGTGTATGTGTGCATGCGTGCGTGCGGCATGCGTGTGTGTGAAAACTGTATATGGGAGGCACAGGCGGACATGGGTTGTTTTCTCAATTACTCTCCAATTACTCTCCACTATTTGTGACAAGACTCTGTAGAAAGTGAAGCTCCCAGATCACTAGACGGGCCAAGCAGCACAACCCAAAGATCCTCCTGTGTCTGTCTCCCCGGTACTAGGATTACAGGCGTGCACTACCATATTAGACTTCTTATGTAGGTCCTAGGAATCAAACTTGGGTCTCTGGCTTGTGTGGGAAACATTTCACCAACAAACCAACTCCAAAGCCAATAGGACCTACTTCCTGTCTATTCTCTACTTCTTGACTGCAGGCACAGTGTGACCAGCATTCTACCACTCCCTTCCACAGATTCCTTCCCTGCTATGATGGACTATAGCCTCAAACTCTGTGCTGGTGCAAACCCCTATTTTCTGAAGCTGTTTTGATCAGATGTTTTGTCACATTGGCAAGAAAAGTGACACAGCCCAGAAGATCTTCTGATCTGTCTCAAGTCTTCCCTTGATTCCTCTTTAACCCCAATGATGAAGGGTAGGATAATCAACCATAGACTTCTTGGTCAGCCTTTCAATCTATTCACTGTTTCTAGGACAACTTTTTAAACCTTCTTAGAGCCATGGGCATTGACATTAATTTACCCATCTTCCAAATTGCATGATATATTAATTCCTATCTGTCTGGTCATAACTGTGAAGGAAATCAAAGACTTCCCCCTCTGTTTCTCAAGGAGAGCATCGTAAGTTGTAAAGAATTTCTATTTACCTAAGTCCCATCTATGAATGGCCAGAGAGTCCTATAACAACACACTCTCTATTTAAAGTAACATTAATACCAAAATAAGTATTTAAAAAAATCAGGGCCAGGAAGTTGGTTCAATGGATAAAGGTGCTTGTCATACAGTTTCCTTTGCTCAAGCTGATCTTCAAAACCCACATCCAAGTAGGAGAAACTCAAAAAAGCTGTCTTCTGCCCACCACAAGTGTGCAATGGTACTTGTATGTACAACCCCCTCGCCCAGATAAAAATAGGTCCTGGAGAGATGGCTTAGTGATTAAGAGTGCTTGCTGCCTTTCCAGACCCTTACTGGCTCTAAGCACCCACATCAAGAAATTTATAACAGCCCGTAGCTACAACTGCAGACAATGCAGCGCCCTCTGCCGTCCTCCATAAGCACCTACCCACACATGCTCATATACATATGCACAAAGACCTAAACAAATAATAAAATAAAGCTTTTAAAAGTAATAGACAAAAGAAGATAAAAACTATTTTTTAAAAATTTAATGATTGTTTCTCAAAATAATTATCAAATAACATTTTTAAAAAAATCACCTACCTCAGTATATTTAAAATATTTTGTATTTCAGAAAGAAATTGAATTTATATATGATTTTTATAATGTTCACTTTTAAAAAACTATAATTTCCACCTTCATATTTGACACAAACTACTTCAGTCTCTTGATGGTATTTAACTTTAAATGAAGATGACCTATTTACAAGGTCAAAACTCTACTGAACATATTACATGCAGCAGCAGAGTGAAAGCAGTGAAGAGGAGAGGACCTAGAAGTAGATCTGATGGTAACCAGCTACATTATTACTTAATGTTGGGGACTGCAGACCCTCACCCTGAACTTTCTGTGACCCTTTGCCTGCCGGAGTGAACAACTTGTTTTCCTGCACTTGTAGCTGCTCTGAGCATGAGACCCTCATCAGTCCCTGATGGCAGAGGAGTGGTTTCTGATGGGTTACAGCTGAAAATCCCAGGAGCTGGGGCACGGCTATCAGTTCAGGAACCCTATACAAGCTGCCCGGTAACAATAAAGTTGGCATTCTTGGCGTTCTTGTTTCAAAGATGACTCCCCTCTCTCTCTCTCTCTCTCTCTCTCTCTGTGTGTGTGTGTGTGTGTGTGTGTGTGTGTGCGTGTGTGTGTGTGTGTGTGTATGTGTGCGTGTGTGTGTGTGTGTGTATGTGTGCGTGTGTGTGTGTGCGTGTGTGTGTGTGTGCATGCGTGCGTGTGTGTATGTAAATCTCTAGGCCCTTGCCCGACTCAAGAACCAGGTGTTGCTGCGCTACAACTTATTCTGGTGCAGAATAAACCATCCATGTAAAACATCCACAAAAGGTAAATTCCTCTCTTCCTGTCTGCTCTACACCCTGTGATTTATTATGGTGTTCCCCATGTATGTAGACACAGTCCACCAAATCAAACATACAAAGAGTTAGATGGAGGAAAATGGCCGGGTATAGTGGTGCATACCTTTAATCCCAGCACACTCAGGAGGCAGACTCAGGTGGGTCTCTGGGAGTTCAAGGGCAGCCAGAGTCACATAGAGAGACCCTGCCCCAAAATTAAAGGGGGGGGAGTAAATATTAACCCTGACCCCTCTTAAACTTTGAGTGTTTAGTGAAGTTGCTGTTACCCAAGAAGCTCCTCTGTCCCCACTAACGCCACTGACCTGACCTGAGTGATTCATAGAAAAAGGTGTTCCCATCACTTTCTTTAAACTTCAGAGAAAGCTCTTGCTTTGCATGGTTGTAGTTTGGTAATTTCATGGGTTTTGAAAATGTTATTGACCTTTAAAATCTAATCAGACACTCTACTTGGGGAAAATTAATCAAAAGGAATAATCATAAATGGGAGCAAGTAATGACCCGTATGAGGCACGAATTTTAAGGATATGCATGGATTTTAAATAGTGAGCAACTTGTGTAACAAAGCACAGTATCAATAGAAATAAATAAAACTAACTATGTTCATATTATTTAATACCATGTAAAATAGATTATGCAAAATATTTGAAAAACAAACTTCCAGTCAAAAGATAATGTTTAAGAGGGCAAGCAAATTGAAATTCATAAAAATGTATTGCTTTCTAAATACTGCATGTAAAGTTAAAACAAAAATATACAATGTAAACAGAAGTTAACAATTGTGAGAATAAAACCACTTTTTATTTCATCATTTTATAAATTATATGGTTTTTTATTTTTATTGAACTATACATTTTTATAAAAATATAATTTTTTTGAAATAAATAATTAGACTATTTTGAATGATATGGATAACCAACTGAGCAGGTGTCTATCCTCAAGTAAACTGGCTTTTAAATTATCAACATGTTCATGAGGTTTAGTAAGTATGAATTCATACCAACATCACTAAGTCCTGGGATGGCTTGCTATATGGTTCACTACTGGGCTGGAGATTTTAGCCACTCAAGAGGTAGCAGGGAAGGAGAGAAGGAGAGGGCAGAGCAAGGAGTCAGGAATCTAAAACTGCTCTGAAAATAAAATCTAATTAAAACACAAACAACGTGCAAAGAATTATGGACTGTTGTTAAAAATTTCTTTTTCTTGTTGAGAAGTATAAAAGATAAGGAATTTCACTCACTGGCAAGACCGTGTTTTAGTGTTTATGTAGATAAAGTTTAAGTCCTGCCCACTTGAAGATCTTAGTTCTGTAATGTCAGTCATGTCTACAGGGAGCTTTCCTTTCCCCATGCAGGCCAAGCAACTTGAACACATTATCTGGCTAGAACAAAAGCATACCTTTATAGGTTAGTTTTCAATATGTCCTATCTACTTCTAGGAATAAATCAACTTCAAATACATTGAGGAAATCAAGGTCACACACTTTGTATTTGACCATTTCTCTTTTTCCTAAACCAACCGCTGACAGCAAATGTTTCAAACATCAAAACATAAGCTTCTTATAATCAAATTGATACGAGGCCAGCTTAGCAAGCCCAGTTCTTAAGGAAGATCACAACATAGGTCAGATAATGGGAAAGCATAGAAACACTTCAGTGTATTACAAACCACAAGGACCGGCAAGGTTATACTCACACATGAACCTTGCTTCCTTGCCAACACTTTTCCTAAACAAAGGAGAAGAAAATACATGTAACATCTTTTTAAAAAGTGAGAAAATGTCAAATAAATAGCATTGTACATTTTTAGGTGTTGCATGGTGCAGAATGATTTTAGATATTATTAGACACAGTAGACAATAACATTTAAAAATCTTATTGTTCATTTGTGGGTCTGTGTCTGTGTGTTCATGTGTCTGTACATTTACATGCAGATACCTTCAGAGGTCAGAAGAAGAGCTAAGATGCCCCTGGAGCTGGAGTTACAGGTAGCTGTGAACCACCTGACATGGGAACTGGGAACTGAACCCATGTCCTCTGCAAGGACAGTACATGATCTTGGTTTCTGACACACTCTCTTCAACCCCAGACATTAACTTATGAAATCATAGTTTGCTCAACTCATTAATGGAATTAATGCCAGCCTCATAAGATTATAATAAGAAATAAGTATATATATATACTTATAGACAGATAGATAGAAAGATAGATAGATAGATAGATAGATAGATAGATAGATAGATGATAGATAGATAGATAGATAGATAGATAGATAGATAGATAGATAGATATAATGCAAGCCAAAAAGAGCAAGGTTTCAGAAGAGCTGGAGAGATGGCTCAGAAGCTAAGAGTAATGGAGTTTGGATCCCAGCTCCCACACAGCACAGCTCATAGTCTCTTGTAACTCTAGATCCTGGAGATCTGATCTTTCTTCTGGAATCTGCAGTCATGCACACTGCATTAGCTATATTTCTGTTGCTGCACTAAAATACGATGCCCAAGCCAGTTTATAGCAGTAGGGGTTGATTTGCTTGCAGTTCCAGAGGGATAAGAATCTGTCATGACCATTGTGGGAAGGCGCGGTTAAAGGCAGACTTGGTGGTTGGAGCAGCAAGCTAAGACTTCACATTGTGAAGCACAAGCACGAAGCAGAGATAGCAAACTAGCAACAGTATGAGGCTTTTCACTCTCGAAGCCCATCCCAAGTGCCATGCTTTTCTAGCAAGTCCATGTGTTCTAAGTCTTCCCAAATAGTGGCACCAACTGGAACCCAAGTGTTCAAATACATAAGCCTACGGGGGACAGTCTCACTCAAAGAATGTCTTTGTACACAAAGACAAACACAAAATTCAAAAACTAGCAGGAATTTAAGTGGAAAGGAGATCCTGGGGTTTTGTTGCCACCATGGTGGTTTTGGGTAATGCAAATGGATTGCTGGGAGGTTATAAGACATGGCACTTCTGAGACTGTGCTGGGAAGTCGTTATATCCTAACTGTGTTGATATGGCTAGAAATCAAGGAAAGTTTAATCCCATCATGCTTTGCATCAGGTATCAGGTTGTGTATGAAGAATGACTTGAAATAATTCTTGCATTTTGACATGCCTTTGTGTGTACATATGTGTGTATTTCATATGGTGTGTGAGCATACATGTGTACAGGTAAGTTGCACATTTTTTGTGGAGGCCAGAGGCCAACCTTTGATGAAGTTCATCTTTTTTTCTCTTGAAACCAGGTCTCTCAGCAGTTTGGAATTCACCAAGTAGACTAGACTAGCCAGAGAGAGATCATAGAGATCCAGCTGTCTCTCTTCTCAGGGCTGATTACAAACTGTGCTGTTTGCTTGTGTGTTTTCACATAGAGTCTTACACTGACTCAGATCCTCGAGTTTTGCTGTTTTCTCAGACTTGTTTCTTACCTAGTTAAATGGCTTATAGTATTAAATAAGAAACTACATAATCCCTCAGATTTGTTGCTTGACCAATAAATATGAAGTATTTACTGCCTGACCCTTATAGAGAAAATCTTGGCCAGCTTGCTAGTCTTGAATAGCGCAGGCCATGCGGGACACCACTCATCGCTGATCCAATGCTCCTCATGCTAAAACTAAGTGAAACTCAGAATAAACCTCTCAGTTTCGTGCGTTTTCAATTACGTACTTTTAGAAAAATTGCAAAACCACTAATTGCGTCTTGAGAAATGGTATTTTATAAGAAGTGTTTGCCTTGCATGCATCAGGACCTGAGCTTAATCCCTAGAACTCAGATGTAAAAGCAAGATTCAGTGATGACTGCTTGTCATTCCAGTTCAGGGGAGGTACAGACAGCTTCCTGGCCAGTGGTCCCTGTCTACCTAGCCACTCATAGGCCAATGGGAGACTCTACCTCAAAAAGCAAGGTGGATAGTGACTAAGAAATGGCTCTAAGGCTGTCCTTTGGCATCCATGCACACATATATGAACATATATAAACAGGCACATATACATCCACACACAAATAAATTTTGAAATTCTCCTAATTTTGGTAGTCATACAGTTAGGCAGTACACTATGAGTCTCCCTCTAGTTTTGTTATAGATGAGGCTGATGGCATATCATGATGCTAATGGTTGCCTTGGCTACATTTTAGAGGCTTGAAGGGTGATTTTTTTTAAACAGATGGCTTCTCTTGGGTCTGTACAAAGGTCCAGGAATTGGTCTTGTAACATCAGTGAACCAAATACTCCACCAGCCTCCAGCTGACACCACTGCTCTCTGAGAATGTGCCCTGTGGAGAGCCATGGCATTTGATTAAACATGTATAAAACTCAGATTAGTTCACCCAACCTTCGTGATTCCCTAAATCATCTGCTCCTTCATCCATAAGCATACCTGAGTGGCAGGCGTGTGGCTTGGCCTCCTCTGTTCATTGTCTTCACTGCCTGGTGAATGAACTGTTTATCTTTAGCAAAAGTTTTGTTTTTAGAATTAGCATGTTTTTCAGCTAGAAAAATGGACCTGGCTCAGTAATGATTTCATGCAATGTACACCAGTTTCGCACAGTGGTTTGGATGAGATGTCCCCCACAGGCTTGTATGTTTGAATCCATGGTTACCAGCTGGTGCTGTTATTTGAGAAGAAGATAAAAGTTTGTGAAAGAGAGCCCCTGGAAGAAGTGGACCCTCTCAAAACAGGCCTCAAGGTTTTCTTTCCTTTACCCACTTCCTGTTCATGCTATCCTTCCTGAATTCAGATACTGTGGGATCATCCAGCCTCCTCTGTCAGCTGCCATGTCTTTGCTGATACGATGGTCTGCATCTCCTCAAGCTGCAAGCTGAAACAAACTTTTCCTCTCTCAAGCTGCTTTAGGGCAGGGATTTTGTCACAGCAATCAGAAATGTAACTAATATACATCCCTTTCAAATATGCATACTTTCCATAAAATCGACATTTTCCCACAACTTTGTTTCCTCCTCTTTGAAGGTGAAAATCCTCCACGTTTGTTTTTCTTTTCTTGTACATAATCAGTGTATTTAAAACCTAAAGTGGGGAACTCACTCTTGCTTACTGTTCCTGACAACTCCAGACTACTTTCCTTTCCTAGAATATCTAAAATTATATTAAAATGTATGATATTAAATTACATACACACAGAGAGAAAAAACAAGAACACCTTAAATATTTATTTATCTTAATTTTTTTATTTTATATGCCAACCCCAGTTACCCCTGCCCCCTCTTTTCCAACACTCACACCTCTTCCATACCACCCCTGTTTACTCCTCAGAAAGGGTAAAGTCTCTCTTGGTGAATTAAGAAAGTCTGGCGTACTAAGTTGAGGCAGGACCAGGCTACTCCCCCCTGTATCAAGGCTGAGCTAGGTATCCCACCATAGAGAATGGGATCCAAAAAGCCAGTTCATGCACCCAGCATAAGCCCTGGGACCCACTGCCAGCTCCCTACCCCCAATATCAAGCCGCATAACTGTCACCTACTTTCAGAGGACTTAGTTTGGTCCCATGAAGGTTCTCCAGCTGTCAGTTCAGAGTCTGTGAGCTCCTCCTACATTGGGTCAGCTATTTCTGTGGTTTTCCCAATCATGTTCTTGACCTCTCCCTTTCTCATATGATCCCTCCTCCATCTCTTCAGCTGAACTCCAGGAACTAAGACCAGAGTTTGGTTGTGGATCACTGCATCAACTTCCATCAATTGCTGGATGTAGGTTCGATGATAATAATTAGGGTAGTCACTAATCTGATTATCGGGGAAGGCCAGTTCAGGCAATCTTTCCACTATTGCTAGGAGTCTTAGCCGGGGTCCTTGTGGATTCCTGGGAATTTCCCTAGCATCAGGTTTCTTGCTAACCCCATAATAGCTCCCTCTACTGAGATATCTCTTTCATTGCTCTTCCCCTCCATTCCTCATCCAACTTGGCTATCTCAAGCCCCCATGTTGCCATTTCCCATTCTTTCACTTTTACCTCCCCTTTGAGTTTACCCACAAGATCTTAACTATTTCCCTTTCCTGGGGCCCTCCATGTATATCACTCTTAGGGTCCTCCTTGTTTCCTGGCTTCTCTGGGGTTGTGGACTGTAGGCTTGGTTATCCTTTACTTTATGCCTAATGTCGACTTACAAGTGAGTACATACTGTCTTTGTGTTTCTGGGTCTGGGTTGCATCACTCAGGATGGTTTTCCTAGTGCCATCCATTTGCCTGCAAATTTCAAGATGTCATTTTTTTTTACCACTGAGTAATACTCCATTGTGTAGATTACCACATTGTCTTTATCATTTTTTCAGCTTATTATTATTACAAAAGATTTTAAGTTTCAGGAGATGCCATTTATTAATTGCTGCTCTCAGCGTCTATGCTACTGATGCTATATTTAGGATGTAGTCTCCTGTGCCCATGCATTCAAGGATACTTCTCATTTTCTTTTCTATCAAGTTCAGCGTAACTGGATTTAGATTGAGGTCTTTAATTCATTTGGACTTGAGTTTTGTGCATGGGGATAGATATGGAACTATTTGCATTCTTCTACATGTTGACATCTACTTAAGTCATCACCATTTGTTGCAAATGCTTTATTTTCTTCATTGTACAATTTTGGCTTCTTTGTCAAAAATCACGTGCTCATAGGTGTGTGAACTTCCAGTCCTATGTTGCATATATATGAAGAGAGGGGACAGCCTTGTCTTGTTCCTGATTTTACAGTGATCACTTTGAGTTTCTCTCCATTTTGTTTGATGTTGACTGTTGGCTTGCTGAATATTACCTTTATTGTGTTTAGGTATGTTTTCTTGTTTCCCTGAGTTCTACAAAACCTTCATCATGAAGGGGTACTGGATTTTGTCGAAGGCTTTTTCAGCATCTAGTGAGATGATTGTGTGTGGTTTTTTCTTTCAGTTTGTTTATATGGTGGATTTCATTGACATATTTTCTTATATTGAATCATCCCTACACCTCTGAGATGATGTCTACTTCACCATGGTGGATGATATTTTATGTGTCCTTGGATTCAGTTTGTCAGTATCTTATTGAGTATTTTTGGACCAATGTTCATGAGAGAGATTAGTCTATAATTCTCTTTCTTAGTTGAGTCTTTGTGTGGTTTGGGTATCAGAGTAACTGTATCATCACAAAAAGAGTTGTTTGGCAATGTTCCTTCAGTTTCTATTATGTGTAGCATTCTAATGGTTCTTGAAAATACTAAGAGATCAAAAAGGTGAAAGAACCAAACCACAATCACTTTACCTCTCAACTTCTAGCCAAAAAGACTGAGTTCTTGTTTCCTCCTGTTTTATCACTTTCTATCTCTGCCCACTCATATCATTTCCTGTCTATCTGTATAGGCCTCCAGAACTCTACAGTTACCTTGTGGCTGGCTCCTCCCACTGATCTTCAGGCAAGCTTTATTTCTACAAACACATTTTCTTACCCTTTTGTGTCTAAAAGATAAAAAGAAACTTATAACTAATACAAGAAAAACTATGTACAATAAGTACAATAACTATATATAATATATACAGGCAATAAATACATTAATAATGTCTAGTTCATTAATGATTGACAAATTCAGTAAAACACTCCATATCTACTCTATCTTGGTGAGTCCAAAAGTTGTACCTAATTCACTTTTATTCTAACTTGCATTACCAAAGCTTTCCTTTATGTCTCTCAACTTTATACACTTTAAATCTTGTTAGTGAGCTTATTTTCTATGCCTGGTAAACAAGGAAAACTATAACTATAAAGTCTTCAACTCCATCAGAGACCCAAGAATGAAATAATATTGCCTGAGTCAGCATGAAGTGTAAGCAAGCAACTTCCAAATAGCGTGAGAAATGACAGAAACATCTAGCTGCCTGGAAACTCACCCGAGGTTCCTCTGCAATATTGGGGCATTTATCTGTGGCCCATAGGCCTAGTGTATCTGTCAGACTTTTCTGTGAAACAGGATATTCTGAATGGATGTTCTACCTTGTCTGGGCAAAGTTCAGCAGTCCTTTCTTTTGTGTCCTGTTTGTCCAATTTGTACAGCATACAAATTGAGGCAAAAGTACTTTCTTACCCAGTGGCTAGCCTTTGCCACAAAGAAAGTAAGCTCCATGTGGAGTTTCTTTGATGCCCATCATCTTCTCTGATGTAGATAGGTGCTGCTAGAAACAGACATGTCTCATTGCCATAAAAAAGAGAAAAGAACCTATATTATTAACACATCTTAAATGCTGTGTTCTGTATATCTCTGAAGTAATTAAAGGTGATCTGTCTATATCTGTTTGACCTTGAAAACAACCCTTGACTGCAAGTTCAATTGTAATAGGTGACTAATTGTTAACCTCCATTTTCTTATTATCCTAAATAGTTGGCAATAATAATTCTCAAGGGTTAGAAATTTGAATTACATTGTTAAATGAGTTGCATATATACCATACCTTCAATGGGATTAGAAATATATGGACAGTATGTTCTACCAAAAATAATCTCAACTTTGTATCAATATACAAAAAAAACCTAAGCCAATGTAAAATATTTAAAATTGGTAGTTTCTTCTTTTGGTTTAAAAGTAGATTCAATAATCTATCTCTTAATATCTATCTCTTTATCTTCCCTTAATTCTTCTCAGAGTAGATTCAATAATCTACCCTTGTCATATCTATATCCCCTTTTTTTTCAAAACAAGAGTTCCAAATCTAATATTCTTCATTCAACTTTCTTTCTGACCATAAGAAATAACAATTTATAACCCTCCCCCTAAACAATGACAAATATCCACAAACCATTGAACGAACAAAAACTACTCATCCTACCTCTTGGGAATGTGGGCACCATGTTCTTAAATTTACTTCCTGCTGCCTGGGGGTGACAGTATCCTTAGGGGATTCTGAAAAAAAAATTTGTTAATTTTTTTCAAATCCTGGGAGAGGCAGCTATATCACTTGTTGTCCAGTCCAGGCACTGTGTAATGGGAAAGTGCATATTTGTCTACTAGAGTAGTCTATAAAGCTGGACCATCTCAGTTAGCCACCTCAAAATTATTCTGAGCAGTTTGTAGTTCAAAGTCTATCTTTACATGGCGTTTTTCACATTATTGGTGTTATCATAGTCCTGGTGGAATCCTCATTGTGGGGCCCAATCCTCCTTTTAGAGACTCCAAATGTCACTGTTAGGCATGGTGTTGGTTTCCTTCAGACACTTTAAACATTTTTATGTTATGTGCAGCAGATCTCAAAGAGGTTAAAGGATCAATATTTGTTAAGTACATCCAGAGTACAAAAACTTAATTCCTAAGTTTTTAATTACCTAATGGAGACTCAAACCCAAGTTCATGTAGAGGAAACTAGATGACACCTTTTTCTAGAATTAGTTAGTACTCTGCATGACCATTAATAACATAATAAGAATTTTAAAATATATTTTACTAATATAAATGTTTAGATAATATTTATGCCTCAATAAAAGCTCCAAAAACTTAAAATAAAACAAACAAATAATGAGAATGTGACAATATAATAGCCCTTCAAATTTTGTTTTACTTCTGTCCCCTATCTTATGGGTCTTCTGACATGAGAGAAAGATTTTGGATTTTACTTTAACAAATATGCTTTGATTTAAAGAAGGAGAGAGCCTTACTCCAACTCCAAAGCCAGCTTTAATCTTTAATTGGACTGGGGACTACAAAAAGACCATTTGCATTATATGTCCACAGAGAGTAGCAGAAACAAACATTAGAGAAGATTTATGAAATTTTATCCTATTGGAAATGTGACATACCAATAGAGCAATTTATTCTTTTTTGGTTCATTATTTTCTGAATGATTTGTCCTTTTTCTTTAGATATATCATTTGTCCAGTGTTCTTCAGATTCATTAGCTAGATACCTTTATTCTCCTGAAAATACAAAAATAAAACCCTTCCCCAAACCTAACATTTGGAAAGGTTCCCTTATAGCAAATTATAACTGAAGAAATGAATAGCCTTTGTTAGTTTTAAAGTTAGTTTTGATTGAATGTCCATGCTCTTTGATTAAATATTACCTCTTCTAATCAAGGGGTGTCTCTTGTTCAAATCTAATCTTTATCAATTTTGATGGTATCCACAGCTTTTCTTCTCCAGTGGAATCAAAAACAAAACCCCTTCCCTAACCTAACACATGTCTTGGATTCCATTCTGAGGTCAACACATCTTTAAAGTATACTGATTGATCTAATTCCATAGTTTTTTTTCTACTATTCGGTATCTCTCCACAGCTGTTTTTTTTTTCGTATTAGCTTTAGAAAATTCAAAGTTAATAACGCAATACACAGTCTATTTTGGGGGGTCTTTATCATACCTTTCTGTTTATTTAACATATCTGTTAGAGCTTGATTTGGTCTTTCTATAACTGTCTTATCTACATGATTGTGTGGTATACTTGCAATATGCTTTACATTATAATAACCAAAAAACTGCTTAATTTTCTTAGAAACATATACTGGATCATTGTTTGTCTTTATTTGTACAGGTATACCCAAAATGGCCATAACTTCTGCAAATGTGTGATTTCAGATTCTGCCTTTTCCAAACTCAAAGCAGTTTCCCATTGAAATGCTAAATAGGTATCAATGGTGTGGTGTAAATATTTTAGTTTTCCAAATTCTATAAAATGGAACTCATTCATTTGCCAAATTCCATTCCTTTAAGTACCATTTGGGTTGCTTCCTACAAGGAGTGGTGTTGATTGTATAATGAAAAAGTAGATTTCCTTATAATTTTTTTGCTTATTGCCACATAATAGAAAAGGATTTTTTAGCCTTTTCTGTTAACATGATGTTTTTATGAAATTCTGAGACCTCCAGCAGATTTTCAATCAGTAATTGATCAATATCTGCAATACCTTGTGCTGGAGGACCTGGCAGACCCATATGGGATCAGATGTATGCTATGTTTATGGGAAGATTCCTAGTCCTGATTATTTCTTGTAAGTGAACAAAAGCCAATTCTGTATCATCTGGTATGAATTCAGTACCCCACATTGGGCACCAATATGTAGCATGAGTTCTCAGTGGTATTAATAATAAAAGCCCAGAGTCAGATATTGGGGAAAATGCTGAGAGATCAGAGAGACAAAGGAGTCAAATCACAGCTACCTTTCAACTTTCCAACCAAAATGAGAATGAGTTCCTGCCTTATCACTTCCTCTCTCCACTCATAATATCACTTCCTGTCTTTCTAGGCATATCTCCAAACCTCTGTGGTTAACTATTGGCCATTTCCATCCTCTAATGTTCAGGCAAGCTTTATTTGTACAAACAAATTATTACCACAATTGTGTGAAACAATTTGAGAAGTATTGGTATTAGATCTTCTTTGAAATTATGGCAAAAATCTATGTTGATACCATCTGATCCTGAACTCTTTTTAATTAGGAGAGTTGTGATGATTGCTTCTATTTTTTATTTTCTTAGGGAATGTATACATATATGAGAGAGAGAGAGAGAGAGAGAGAGAGAGAGAGAGAGAGAGAGAGAGAGAATGTTAATCTGTATCTGGTCTTGATTTAATTTTGGTATGTGGGGTACCTATCCAGAAAATTGTCTGTTTCTTTTACATTTTCCAATTTTTTGAGAAAGAAGTTTTTGAAGTATGACCTGATGATTCTCTGGATTCCTCAGTGTCTGCTGTTATGTCTCCCTTTTCATTTCTGATTTTATTAATTTGGAAATTCTCTCTGCATTTTGGTTAGTTCGGATAAGGGTTTGTATATCTTGTTGATTTTCTCAAAGAACCAACTCTTTGTTTCATTGATTCTTTGTATTGTTCTCTTTGTTTCTATTTTATTGATTTCAGTCCACAATTTTATTACTTCCTGGTGACTACTTCTCCTGGTGAGTCTACTTCTGTTTGTTCCAGAGCTTTCATGTGCTCTGTTAAGTAACTAGTATGAGATTTCTCTGGGGCTGCAGTAGTTGGGAGAGGGGAACAGGATGAATCCCCTGAGTCTAGGGCCTAGAGAGCAGGGCAGTCCAGCTGGGAGCTCAAGCACTCACCTTTCCTCCAGGTGTGGGTGGGGCCTATGAGCTCAGATGGTTCACTGATGAGACAGGATGGTTTGCAGAGTGGGGAGGATGCTGCTGCCTGTTCACTGGGGTTCTATTAGCTGAGTAGGGCACAGGATGTGCCTCTGGGACTAGGGCCTAGAGAGCAGTGCTGTCAGACACTCATCTCTCCAGCCTTAACTATTTTAAAGTCACTAATCCAGTATCTTCCTAGCTAAAGACAATAGGCAAGTATGTTTCTTGTTATCCTAGGTGATTTATTCCATCCTCTTGTAGTCAGTAAGAAACTTTTCTTATGTCTGTTCAATGGGGAAATCTTTCTTGTCACCCTTACTTGGAGAATGGGTAAATATGACCCACATCTTGCTCATTTTGGCAAAGAGCAGACACAAGAATTTTTTATTGACTCTTGATAGGCATTCTCTTAGAGGTGACATTTCATGGTTATATTGCCTGAACAAAGCTATTTGCATACTAGGCAATTGCTTTGTGAACTGAGTTCTGTTCTTAGCCCTGATACACATAATGTTTAAAATTTGTATGCTTCAAAGTTCTGCCTTCAGAACTATTTTCCTTCTACACTCAGCACATTAGCTTCACTCCTCCAGCTTCATTCTCTTAAGAACTTTCTAGAACTGTAATGGTTAAGTGTCTATCACCACTGCATCTTTCTTCATATTCCTGGTATTTTTGGATTTTAATAAATGAAATAATTATCTATATTTTTCATCAAAAATATTTTCATACAACATATTTTGATTATGTTTTCTCCTCCCCCAATTCCTTCCAGATTCTCCTCACCTTACTACCCAAACAGCTTTATATAGGTTCTCTACAGTTAAACATGTTCAAAATAAAAGCTCCCCTTTTCTCTCTCTCTCCCCAGTTACCAATCTGTACCTCAAACAGGAGTAGGTATCTCAGAAAAGACAAAAATGTTTGTCCTACATGTCAAATAAAAATCTTGGCAAGATCCTTACTCCTTGCCCCCTGGTGTCTAATGTCCAGTCCTTCTAGCATTCCCCTGGCTGCATCTTTAAGCATATCCAGAATATGACATGTTGTGTAGCACTTGCCTTCAATGTTTAAACATCCTATCCTAGAAGGCTGCTTTCTAAAGTTCAGAAAGTTCTAACAGGGGACTCTTTAAGGTTCATGAAGTAAATAATAAAAGAACATCTCAGGTAAACAAGGTTCCTTCCTTTCCACAGTTTCATAAGCAGTGATGTCTACTGAGGAAATAAACAAATGGAGCAGCTTGAATGAGACTTTCTGATCTATGAGCTGCCTTCAAGGTGTGCAAAGGAGTCCAGAGTTCCAGTTTTTCATTCTTGGGTGGACCTTTGCTGACACAGTTGTCTTTGAATCTTCCTGTTCACATTAAGTAACCCCTCACCCATACTCACATAAGTAACCCCATAAATGCATTGGTTCACCAAATTAGACCTTGGCAATACCATTACTTTAGTCTTTGTAGGTTGCAAATCTGAGAGGGCGTGAGCTTTTGCTCATGTCTCACAGGAACAGGGTCACATTGCTGCCATCCTAGTGATCTTCATTGGCACATATCGAAAGCTTCAAGCCTTTCTTTCTTCCTGCTCTTAGATAGCCCATCCACATTTTAGGTAGAGCAGTCCTTTGCAATCAGTCAGCTAATCTCAGATTATTCCAGTGGTAGCCCATTTGCAGAATACCAAGATTTTCATGGCTGCTAGATTCTGTGTACTCCGCCTTTGGTGTAATTTTCTGTTTTTGAATCACTACCATCTTCTCAATGCTCAGCTCTTTTGTTTCACCTTTAACATGTCAGACACACTCTTAACTGGGGACTTTTCTCCTTGTTCCTGCTCCAGTTGGACTGTGTTTCCCAGGTGTAATGCTGACCATTTCCTTCTCTCCAACCCAATAAAATCCTATGCTTATCACAAAAAGATCCCCATTCCCTAACCATCTACTCCTTCATTTCTTATAGTGCACATTTCCTTCTCATGAAGCATGCTACTGCCCAGATAGTTTTCTCTGGGTACGTATGTACATGTGTGCAGTACTTGCACATAATATGTGAAGCACATCATTGCAAGATAGTGTGTGACTGTGATGTGTGACGCCCTGGATTTGACCCCCAGTACTGTAAAAGGATGAGAGAAAGAGAGAAAGAAGAAAAGGAAGGGAGGGAGGGAGAAAGAGAGGGAAGGAGGGAGGGAGAGAGGAGGAAAGGAAGGAAGAAAGAAAGGGAGGGAGGGAAGGAGAGAGGAAGGAAGGAAGGAAGGAAGGAAGGAAGGAAGGAAGGAAGGGAGGGAGGAAGGAATGCAAGTGAAGTGAGGAAAGGGAAAAGAGGAAATAATGGTTATTGCCTCACGTTGGACAATAAAGGGAGGATACATATGCAATGCATTATTTATATGAAGATAACACTGAAATACCATTTAGATATAGGGAGTGTTCAACACTGCACTGTTTTATTCCCATTCTGGTTTGCTACAAAATATTTATGTGATATTCACAAAATTGAGGTTTTATGTGTACAGCATTCTATCCTGCCTTTCCATCTAATATTACATCATAAGAAACTCATATAAAATGATTTAAATCCCATATAATGATTCTAACTTATGAGCAACATAATTTAGTTAGCCATTCTCTCACTGTTAGATATTAAAGCTAGCTGTTTTTAAAATTTGTCTTTAAAGAAATTGAGTACCTTTTTATGTACATCTTTGCTCATATGTCTGCAAGGAACAGACAACAAAATGAATTGCTGAGTTGAGGTCATATTCGGTAAGCTCTTGAGAGACAAAGCCACACTAACTTTTATATAATTTGCTATAATTTACATCCTTATGAGCACAATTTATGAAATTGGACAGTATGATACCTGCAGTATCCTAAAATTCTTCATTAACAAAAAAGGAAAGGAAAGAAGGAAGGAAGGAATTAAGGAATGAAGGAAGGAAGGAAGGAAGGAAGGAAGGAAGGAAGGAAGGAAGGAAGGAAGGAAGGAAGGAAGGAAAGGAGGGAAGAAGGGAGGAGGAAGGAAGGATGAAAGGGAGGGAAAAAGGAAAGGAGGGAGGAAGGAAAGGAGGGAGGAAGGAAAGGAGGGAGGAAGGAACAAAATCCTGTTCTCAGGGGCTAGAAAGTTGGCTAAGTAATTAAGAGCACTTCTTACTCTTGCAGAGGTACCAAATCCAATTCCCAGAAGCTACTGGCTAACTCACACCTGACCATAACCCTAGTTGAGATGATCCAAAGCCCTCTTCTGGTTTTCATCAGCACCAAGAGTGCACATAGTACATGTAAGCAAAACAATGATACACATAAGAAACAAATATAATTTTAAAAATTCACAACACAGAAAAGCATGTAATTGTTTTTACACTTATATATTTATTTGTGCAATAGGAGGCACACATGCCACAGCTTGTCATAGAGGTTATGGGGAGTCAGTTTTTCTTCCATCATGTGAGTCCAGGTGCACTCAATTTAAATCATCCTGCTTGGACGAGAGCGCCTTTACTGGCTAAGCTCTTTCACCAGGCCCATATCATTATTATTGTATCTAGAGTTTTTTTAAACGTAGAATATGCTTGATCCATTTATCATCTATACAAGACCAATTCTTGCCCCGTTCTCTGTCTCTGACTGTTGATTCTCCATTAAAGCACTCATCGTAGAGGCATGAGTTCCAACTCTACAACTTACTAAATAGAGCTAGCCTATTTCCAGGACACCTATCATTTCAAAGTCGACCTCACCTGGGGTTGTTCTAAAGCTGGCACAGCAGCACATCCTCAAGCAGGTGTGCACTGAAGAAAATAAGTCACAGTGTAACTTAGACTTTATTTCAAGAAATGTTTGCCAACAAGAAAGCGAGTTCAAATCCTGTCTCTCAGAATTTCCATATCGAGCAGACAGGAAGTAAAAGAGAATTTTGTCTCTTACCTCCTAACACAATTAGCCTAAAAATAAAATTGATACACAGAGATAATACAGAATTACTTGTTCTGCTATTTGTGGGCCACTGTAAAAATTTTTCCTCACCAAAATTGCTTGCTTACCTTGCCTTACACTCTTATTTAGGTCTTATCATCATAGAGATCTCAGGTCAATGAATTTTAGTGTTTTTGGTATCTGTTTACATCCTGGGACCAACATTAGAGCAATACATTAAATGTCAACCAAGGTCCTCTTGATTTTTCCCTGATGGAAACCTATAGCTGAGGAGGTTCTATGTGCAAAAGGACATATGAGAATATACAGCATGACTCTAAGATGGGAAAGTTTTAGTTGAAGGTAGAAAGGAGGGAGTTGTTGTGATGTGAATGTGATGTATCACCCACAGGGCATGTATCTTCAGCTAGCTGCACTGTTTCAGAAGGTCATGGAGGAGGAGGACGGGGGCAGGACTTGCAGTTTTATTGCCTGGCCATACTTTCTGCTCACACTCTGCTTCTTGACTATAGACTCCCTATGACCAACCACCCAACTTCCTGTTCCTACCACCATTGCTTCTCCGCCATGGTGGGCTGTGTCATCTCAAATTATAAGCCAAAATAACACAGAAAAGACTCTCCCCATCCTATTATTCAATATTCAATACATCATCAGCTTCAGAATAACATGTTCTAGTTTGATTTCCACTGCTGTGATAAATTGCTCTGATTAAAAAAAAATTTGGGTGGAAGGCTTTATTCCAGCTTATGGGTAATACTCCATCACTGAGCAAAGTAAGGGCAGAACCTCAAGCAGGGCATTCAAGTAGAAATGACTGAGGAAAAAAAGCCATTTTGTGTCTTGTTCTCTGACTTACTCACTGGCTCCCCTTAGCTAGCTCTTGTACAGACCAGGAACTCAGGAGTAGAATGGTACCACTCACAATAAGCTTGGCACTCCTACAACTGCTAATCAAGACATGCGCACAGGGCAATCTGGTCTGGGCCATCCTTCAGTTGAGAATCCCTTCTCAAGTGACTCTCGGCTGTGTCAAGTTGACAGTTACTAAGGAGGAAAACAGCTTCCTCCATCCCGCAAGCAGTAGCTCTCACACAGGAGCACTGCTTTGCCACCTGACTGACCTTGCCAATTCATTTTCATGTTTGTGCACTTAGTTATTATGTCAAAGATCCAATCTAGCCCAATTCTACCCATCACACTGTTGTTTCATGTGGAAATGACGCAGCTTTCATTTCTACTGCTATCACTGACAGTAGATATCTTTTTTCTCTTCCTCCTACATCCAAATCTCTAGTGGTTACCACTGACAGAAACTAACTGAAATCCGTCTGAAGAGTCTGAGATGTAGCAAACAGGATTCAAGACATAATGAAGGGGAAAATGATGTGAGGACAAGAGTGTAGCAGAGAAACAACAAACACCCTGCAACAAGGGAGCATCCTCAGCTAATACAGATACCGCGATGGCAAATGCACAGTCATGGCTCAATGTTCTAACCTCACAACCACTGATCTTTTGGAACCCTGTTGTTCTTGCTCTAAAGGCTCATTCATGGGCTGAGGTGATGGCTCAGAAGGTAAGAGTTTTGCCACAGAAGCATGAGGATTAACAGTTCAATCCCAAGGAAGCACATTTTGTGTGTGACGGGGACTGGTGTGGGTGTATGGGAATGAGAGTGCATGTTTGTGATCCCAGCACTAGGAACATGTAAAAAGAAGGCTCCAGAGGGCTTGCTGGCCACTTAGTCTAGATGAGTTAATGAGCTCCACGTTTGGTGAAAGACACTGTTACAAAAAATTAAGCTTGAGAGCAACTGAGGAAGACTCCTGACTTCAAATTTTGAGCTCTATATATGTATACACATGCACACTCACAGAAACACGCACGTGTGTGCTCACACAGATACACACCACCCACATCCAGAGTCCACCTTCTCAACCCTACAATTTCCCTTCGCTGTGGCCCAAACCTCCCTGTCATACTCAGTGCTTCTTTATTGAAAAAAAGGGCTGAGTTCACTGTTTAACATATATGTATGAATGCAGCGCCCACAATGGCCAGGTGAGAGCATCAGATCCTCTGTAGCTGAGTTATAGGCAGTTGCAAGCCTCTCAACTTGAGTCCTCTACAAAAGTTTTTTTTTTCCATTGATTTTAAACACTAAGTCACTTATTCAGTTCCCCAATGTTTCTTTAGGATGTATTTAACATGTTTTAAAAGTAGTTACTGGGACTAAGTTTACCTTAACTGTTCCATTCAAATATTATTGTGAAACAAGTTTCACTACATTCTTTTTTCAACTTTTGAAGTTTAATCGGCTTTAGAATAGAAAGTTGTAATGGTAGATTCTATATTCCCTCTCATTAACATCTTCTTCAATATCATAGCATAATAATCAAAACTGACGCATTCTGTATTCGCACAAGAATTTTAACTGAGCAACAGACCTTCTTTGAATTTCATTAACTCTAACACAATCGTTGTTCTTATTCCAGAGACCTATCCAGGTCCTATATTACACTGGCTGCTATTTCTTCCTATTTTCTTTCACACTATGACCACTTTACTGAAGTACACTTTATACATGTTTTAATAAAACAATATACAACCTTAAAGCATTACCACACAATTGGTCTTGCCACACATATAGCTATGCCCAGATAACCCACTCATCTATTGTTATCAAATGGATGGGTTAGTTAAATTGACAAATACTAGTCTCATAAAATCTACAACTTCAACCTAATTCTCTCTCTCTCTCTCTCTCTCTCTCTCACACACACACACACACACACACACACAGAGAGGGGGGGAGAGAAATGAGTGTGTGTGTGTGTGTGTGTGTGTGTGTGTTTATGTGGGTATGTCTGAATGTGAGTAAGAGTCTGAGATGTATTGGCACATGTGTCTTAGTTAGGGTTTCCATTGCTGTGAAAAGACACCATGGCCACAGCAACTCTTATAAAGGAAAACATTTAATTGGGACTGGCTTACAGTTTCAGAAGTTTAGTCCATTATCATCACGGTGGGAAGCATGGCAGTATGCAAATAGACTTGGTGCTGGAGAAGAAGCTGAGAGTTCTTGATTCACAGACAACAGAAAGTGAACTGTGTCATTAGGCATAGCTGGAGCATAAGACACCTCAAAGCCCACCCTCACAGTGACATGCTTCCTCCAGCAGGACTACACCTACTCCAATAAAGCCATACCTCCTAGTAGTATAAATCCCTATGAGAGTCATTTTCTTTCAAATCACCACAACATACATCTATGTAGCTGTGCATATATGTATGTGTGTGTACCTACATGTGTGTATATGTGTGTGTGTACAAATGTGGAGTCTAGTTGTTGATCTTAAATATTGTTCTCATTCACTTTCTGCTTCATTTACTGAGGCAAGGTCTCTCACAGAACCCAGAGCTTGCCAATTTGGAGAGTCTAGATAGCCATCTTGCCCCTAGATATCCACTGCCCCCAGGGATGGCCGAGAGTGCCCAGGCTTTATGTGGTTCTGGAGATCCAAACAGTGGTCCCTATTCTATTGTGGCAAGGGCATTAATCCACTGAGTCATTTTCCTAACCTAACTAGATTTCTCATTATCTGAACCTTTGAAGGCTGAGATTTGACTGAGTGAAACAGTGTTTACTTAACTTTCTCAGGACCTCAAGTTTGATCTCAATTTCCCTCTAAACAAAGAGAGAGAGAGAGAGAGAGAGAGAGAGAGAGAGAGAGAGAGAGAGAGAGAGAAGAGAAATCAGCTATAATTAACAGAAAAGTATTATTATTCAACACAATATCTCGGACACAACAAATGCAATAAATGCATTTCATGTGAACTGTTGGTTTATTTGCAAAGCAAAATATGCTAGGGACTTGCCATATTGGATATGTAAGTCCAATTTTTTACATATAGTTTACTTTACCTCCCTTCTTTATGTCTGTGTGAATACGCGTATGTGTCTGTGTGTGTTCCATGACATGCATGTGGATAACAGAGGACAATCTGAGGTACTGATCTTCATATTCTAGCTTGCTTGTGACAGAGTCTATTGTTGCCAGACACTGTGGACACCAATCTAGTAGGCCCATGTGCATCAGCGATTCCTGACATAGGATTGCTGAGGTTATAGATGCACACAGCCACATCCAGGGTTCTGAGGATCTAAATTCTGGTCCTCATGCTTGAACAGCAGACATGTTACCCACTGAGTCATCTCCCTAGACCCCTTTTTATATGGTTTCTCAGAACATCTTTAAAAGTGAAACTTATACTTTTGCTGTTCATTTTAGTCCCATGTGGGAGAGAGCTTCCCCCCTCCAACATGCACATCACAGGAGAGATAAAGACAAGCCTTGCTATCTTCTAAAAACAGTAATACAAGGTTATTGGGTGACAGAGCCCAAATGATAATACCCTAACTTTTCCCAATGTCAGACTCCATGGAAGCAGTTATGAAAGGTCCAAAGGAAGGGTTTGACTTCTGGTGCCCTCTCTAAAGTATTGAACATACTTTAATTATCTTTGAGTTATGGATAATATCGAAGCCAATTAGAATAAGGTTACTGTTTCAAGGGTGGAGCCATAAAATGAGCATTTGGTTCTCACAGCAAACACCAAGAGAGTCTTTATGTCCATGATTTCCTGGTCCCAGACCTATATATAATCAAAAGTCCTGATTCTCCTTGTCTCTACCTAATAGAAATTGAAATTGTAATGTGGATATTATTATCCTTTATCCTTCCACAGAAAAAATTAATAGTGAGTGCCTCTACTGTTCTTCATCTCTCTAATGTTTCTGGACAAAAATGAAAACTAAAGAGGTCTGCTGTTGAAGTCAATCAGAGAGAAACAACATGCTAACAGGTCCCTGCATTGAGCTCTTTCCTCCTCATACTCAGGCAACCCCTGCTTTCTTTTTATGCTAGAAACCCTTCACTGAAAGCCCCTTTACGCCTGCAGTTAAGAAGTAAGTGACCATGGGCATTTTCTAAGCTACGAACAGACTCCTTTTCTCTCTATGACCCACAGGGCTGTCTCAAATCAGTGAACTGCTCCACCATGTGGTGCCCTCAACAGTAAATTATTCTGGTTACTCCCCTGGTATTTCCTTACAAAGTGGATTTCAACGCAGCAATATGTTGGTTATTTTTCTGTTGTTATGATTAAAATTTTTTTTAAAAAAACAAAAAACTGACAAAAGACAGACTATCGAAGAAAGTGTTTATCTTAGCTTACAGTGCCAGAGAGGATATGAATCATCGCGGCAGGGAAGGCATGGCAGCAGAAGTATGAGGCCCAGTTGGGAGGCAGGAAGTAGACTGATCACATTGAGTCTGCAAGAAGGAAGCCTTTAAAAAAAAAAACCCACAAGAAGTGGGACCAGGGTATCAAGTCCCAAGCCCATCCCTAAGGATGCACTTCCTCCAAAGCACAGTCTTTCTATTACTGTCTAAACAGCGCCACCAGCTGGACACTAAGCACTGAATCACATGAATCATATTCAAACCTTAACAGTCACCAAAGCAGAAGTTCATTGTTTTTTTTCAAATTCTTACCAAAGAAAAGAGACAGTCTGCAAGAGTGTGTGGAGACACACTAGTCAGCAACAGAAAACTAAAGGCATGGTCCAGCTCCTGTTCCAGTCCTTGATTTGCAGGAGTTTTGATTTTGTTTTTGTTTGTTGTTGTCTGGTCTCTCTGTGTGTATGCCATATTTTCCTTATTTGTCTTTTAAATTTGTATTTATTTATTCTTCTCTCACACAGGGCACCTCAACTGCAGCCTCCCCTCTCTGTCTTCACCTTCCCCACTCCCTTCCTCCCAATCTCCCTTACCTCCCTTCTCTCACCTCTCCCCCCAAATTTTAAGTCTCACCCTTCATACCTTCAAGACACCAGACATGTCTCCCAGCAGGCATCTCCTCGATGTGACAGGCAAGCGCATTATGCTAAGTAGATAATCACAACAATTAACTGAAAAGGTTATAATTTCATCCTGTTTGGTACCGTTGGCCTGTCAAAAACAATTAGGTTAAAATAGATCTCAAGCTCCCTCGGCAAACTTGATGGCAAAAGAAAAAAGGAGAAGAAGAAAGGAAAAGGTAACAGTGCAGAACTTTGAAGGTAGTCAAATAAAAGACTGGGAATTCACTGCCAGGGTGAGACTGGCTAAAGGAGCTCTTTCAGCTTAAACGACGGTGTTCTGCTTTGGAAAATAAAGACTGAAAAATATAAATATTGGAAAATGAGAGCGAATGTTAGAACTTCAACGCATGAGTGATGGGGGGGACAATCTTTCAGCATTTTCAAGGTAATGAGGAAAACTACAGAAGTTGCTAACAATTCCGCATCCTGACAAGTTTGTTGGCTGTGGTGCTTAGACTTAGGACAACCTGAAAGTTGGTGTTTGCATTCCATCCTCTTGTGTCTGCTCCTGGCCTAATTACCTGGGGATCTGGAGCAATTCGCACTCTTCCTCAGTGCCCACTTTCCCTTCTAAGAAAATTAAAAGACCCAGAGGCTGGGCCGACGACTCAGCCAGTGAAGAGATGTGGAAGCGTGAGGAACCCATTCCAGATCCCGGATTCCCACTAAAATCATTTTAAAAGAGGATGTGAGGGCTGGAGAGATGGCTCAGCGGTTAAGAGCACTGACTGCCCTTCCAGAGGACCCGGGTTCAGTTCCCAGCACCCACATGGCTGCTCACAACTGTCTGAAGATCCAGTTCCAGGGGATCTGACACCTTCACACCAATGCACATAAACTAAGGTTAAATAAACCATAAGAAATATTTTTTTTAAAGTAGATGTGGATGTTCATGCTTACAATCCCAAATTTGGGAGGTGGAGACAGAAGGATCCCTGAGGCTTGATGGCCATCCAATCTAGCTGAGTCAGTGAGCTCTATATTCAGTAAGAGTACCTGTCTCAAGCTAACAACAAGAACAAAATAATAAAGAAAAGAAAAATTTAACAGGACATACAATGTCAACCTCTGACACACACACACACACACACACACAGGGCAGGGGCGTAACTAAAGGTTTGAAATCTTATCCATATTTAACATTCTAAAAATTTTACTAAATGTGTCTGAAGAAAAGATAAGCAGTCTTGGGTGACAACAATCTAAGACAGCATCATTGTAGCCATTGGAAGGTTTCTCTGTTTGATGTCGTTCCTTTCATTTCCTTTACCCACAATTCTTTCTATGAAATTTGTGGTCTATGTAACCATTATCTTTTCATGTCTGCCATCAAAAATCCCTTGTGAAGCAAAGTCCATATACCAAGACAGAAACAATGTAGAGAGTAATGGATTAAAGATGTGGACCCAAGGTCCAAGTTTACAAAATCTGGTGTATCTAAGTCATAAAACAACTACATGCTGTATAATTGATGTTCTGGAATTTTATTTGGGGGTTGGGGGCTGACTCAGTTGTAAAAGAACCTGAGCTTAGATTTCTAGAACCCAGGTGAAAAGCTCGATGTGCTGACACACCTACAATCCCAGAACCAGGGAAGAGAACACAAGTGTACCATGAGGGCTTACTGGCCAACCTGTCTAACTCAAGCTCCGGGTACACTGAGAGACTGTTTCTCAAAAAATAAGGTAGGAAGTGATGAGAAAGATGCTTAATATCAACATCAGACATACACACACACACACACACACACACACACACACACACACACACAGAGAGAGAGAGAGAGAGAGAGAGAGAGACCATATAAAAATAAGAATCTCATCCAATCTTTCTAAACCCTAAAATAAACTATGAATGTTTGCTAAGATCGCACGAAATTCAAACTTCCTATAACAGAAAAGATCACAGAAATACACATAGGACATTGTAAACACAGAGTTCCAATGCTGTCTCTTCTTATGTGTATTCTTCATACTGAAACTATCTCTTCTTATGCATTAGTCTTCATGATATCATAAAAAAACATCCATTTCCCAGAAAAAACATTATAAAGATTCGCTCCCTCCATTTTGAGATTATTGATTTTTAAAATGTTTCCATTGAGTTATATATTTCCTTATGTTACTATTGGCAAAAGAATAGTCTTTCATTTTTCAACTCCCAAATCTATTTGTATGTTTCCTCTAATTTTATTAAATCAGTTCTCAAGCTTGCTACTAAACTCAGCTTTGCTTAATATTGTCACACTCTAGGGTGCCCTGAACTTACATATGTGGACATGTTCATATATATGTTAGTACACAGGTATGCAGACACACATACATACATGTGCCTGTGGAGTACAGAGGACAACCTCAAATGTCTTTTTCAACTGTCCTCCATCTCTTCAAGACAGAGACTAGGCTACCTTGCTAGTAAGCACCAAGGCTCTATGTTCTTACTTCATTTCTGTTACTTCAACAAATACCCTTACACAAATTGACTCAGGAGACAAAAAGTTTCTTTGGCTTACAGTTCTGGGTCCATTACTGCAGGGACGCCTCAGAGGTGGGAGCTTAAGCCAACACATCCGCAGTGAAGGGGAGATAAAAGAGAATAAACAAATGAATCTCGGTTTACTTCTTGCTATTCAGCAAACTTTCTCTACTCTTATACACTCTATTCCCTGGTCCATGAAAGCCACATTCAGAGGGAGTCAAGTTCAAGGTGGATCCCCTACCTCAATTAACAATCAAGTGATTCTAGGTACTGACAAGCTGACAGTTAAAACCTAACCATCACATCTTGTTTCCACATCCAGCACTGGAATTGCAGGCACGTACCACAGCCTCCAGTTACTTTATGTAGTTTCTGGGCCTTGAACTCAGGTCCTCATATTTACACAGCAAGAACTTCACCCACTAACTAAGTCATCTCTCCAGCCCCTACCTGAATTTCTCTTCTTGGGATCTTATGTCTTCATGCACTTTCCTCGGTACAGGATTCTGCTTTCCACTCCAGCTTCCATGCAGTGTGGTTTCATAGTAAATACTGATATTAAACAGTAAGTGGAGACAGGAAATCCCTGGGCCCAGCTGACTAGCTAGATTAGACAGCTTAATGAGTCGTTGGTCCAAATGAGAAACCATGCTCCAACACATAAAGAACAGTGATCAAAGAAGACACCCATCAACAGCTTCAGCTTTGAGCCTCCACATACATGAGCACACATGGACATGTGTACCTAGCACATGCAGAGAGAGGCTACACATGGATAACTACACATGCCTAGGTTCACACATACTCCCTTGCATACATGTTCCAAAAATTCTAATAAAATCCTAATGCAGCTAAACTAAATGCATTAAAATTAAATGCAAGTTTTCTCTGTTCTTATTCAAAGAACTGGAACATTTTTCTCCTCTCTTTCTGACAGGACTTCAATGTGACGCTCCATTATGACTCATATTTTTTTTTAAATTCTGGACTTGATTCCTGCTGCTTTCTGACAACAGTTTATCCCGTCCGCTGGGCTACAGCCTTGACTTCTAATCTAGTCACCCACCAAGATACAGAAGCAACATATTTTTTTTATGCTCATTTCACAGCAGATGGTTTATGGAGCATGTTGCCTGACAGATGGTTATTAAAGAAGTTTGCTGCCCAATCACAACCAATGTGCATGTTTTGTTTATGAGGCTGATTGTGTAGTAGAATGTTCCATTTAGTGAATGGCCTAAATAGTTGACTTTGTCTTTCACCACTAAAACTTAAAGCTATAGGTTACAATTTCAGATTTAAATTCTTGGTGCTGAGAAAGCTATGTATTTGGGCCATGTCTAGCAAATGCCTGCAGGCCCAGAATTTGTGAGGCTCATTAGCAGAATTGTGAGCTCAAGGTCAGTCTAGACTCCTAAGGCTCCTACTGTGTGAGTTTTTCTATGAAGACATGCCATGGGAGGACTCTGATCATTGACCAAAGAAACATCATTCAAGTCTAGCTGAGTGAACCAGCAAGTTTATTGTCTTAATTGAAGGAGTATGGATGAGGGGTTACTTATGTGAGTATGCTTGACAATTATATAACAAGAATATCCATCCCAACATGGATAATGATTCACTCAAGCTATATTCCTGGGTCTTTGTCGGGGCAGCTCAATAGGTCAGGGACTCTGCTTTCCCTGAGAGGGTCCTTGTAAGTTTCAGGAGCTTCCTGAGGTTAGTAAATTTTGCTTGTTTCCCCATTCTTAATGGAAGATGGAATGCTCCAACTTAGAGGAAATGGCTATGTGGCAGCTCTAAAGGAGGACCCTGTTTATTTTTAAACAAGTAAACAAAAAAACCAAAAACAACAACAAATCAGCCTGTCAGACACCTAATCACCCATACACTGAAAAGGCTCCAGTGAATATCAGATTATTATTTAAGTGCTCAAAGATACTATAAGGGAGGACAAGTCTCACTGTATCTTTTCCTTCAGGATGTACTTCCCAACAGAGAAGTCTTAAGCCCTCCCCCTTTCCTCGGCCTGCTCCAGCATGACACAGTCTCCTGCTTGCTGGCATACTCTTTCCCTAGAGAGCCATGGCTACTGGTTCTCAGTCTGGCTAACTCACAGATAGCTGGCTAGCTTTACCAAAGTAACAATTCAGTCAATACTCAGGACCATGTACTTAGCCCTCAGCAAAAGTTGGTATGGTGACTAAAAAGAAAAGAAACAGAAAAATTCACATTCTGCTTAGTTTGACAAAACAATAATGTATTGGTGAAGGGCTTGCTATACAAGCACAAAGACCTGAATTCAATCCCTAGAACCCATATAAAATATCTATACATGACCACACATACTAATAATCCTAGAGCCGGGCAAGGGGAAACAGGCTGGTGTCTGGTGCTCTCCAGTCAGCCAGTTTACGCAAATCAGTGAGGGCCTGGTCTCAAAAAGCAAGGTAGACTGCACCTGCAGAGCAGTGCCCGTGGTTCTCCTTTGGCCTCCATATGCAAGCACACACAACACACCCACATTCCCATCTGTATACACGCACAAACATGCCCACACATGCGCATCAACATTACACAAAACCCCAAAACAGCTTATGAAAAGAATAGAAATGATAATGTAGATTCAAGAAGCTTCTCCAATAGAGCAGTAAGGATCTCTGTGCACAGGGCTCTGACTGTGTCTCAGTAGGTGCCTGCCCACTGGTCTAATTAACTTCAGCTCATAGGTTAACACACACTGTCAAAGGGAGAGACAGTTCTCGGACAGATGAGTCCCTCTTGCACTCATGAAATTATCACTATATTTGCAACTTTTATGAGTTACCCCTGTAGCATGGCTAAAGAACGGATGGAAGAATTTCTGTATGAGCGCCCGGTGCTTTCTCTGTAGTCTTTTGGACACTCTGCTCTGGGATGATAAAATCACACTGGCTGACAGTCTGGCAGTCCTATAGCTGCAAATGTCACCATGAGGGATTTGATCAGCCGAGACCTCACTGTGACTCAGTAGGAGATGAATTGAGAATATTAAATCATAAGTTACTGTGTTTTATAACAAGAGATATTTAAATGAGGTGAATTGCTTATGCAAATGTAGACACTTTTTTAGACACTGAGTTCAGATATGGTTCAGGGGTTAAGAGCTCTTAGAGCGGGACAGAGCTTAGTTCCAAACACTCACCCAGATTGGGTGGCTAACAGCAGCTTCTGACCCCAGCTCCAGGAAATTGGACACCCTCTTCTGGCCTCCACATGCACCTGTACTCACATGTCATACTGAAACACAGATACACAGACATAATTAAAATTAGCCTTAACCATAAGTCATTTCTGTGTCCAAACTGAGACAGACACATGGAGGGTAGTGGCATCCTCAGCACCTTACATGTGGGAGATTCGATGTGTGTAGCATTTTCTTCTTTTATTGTTCTGTGCTTGTCTTCTTGAACTAAAGCTCAGGGCCCACAGGTTTAATCTGCTGTGGTTGAAACAGTTTTTGTTTTTAATGTAAAGCCTTCTGTTTAATATTCTTGTTCCTGTGGCAGCTTGGCAAGCCATGCTCTTCTCTAGGTTCCCTATACCCGGGAAGGGGTTCCCTATACTGCTTACCAGAGATCCAGAGGGCAGGTGAAAGATTCAAAGTGATGATGACTATCACTCAACTCTAATAAGTAATATACAGAAATTATAATCCTGTTAAATCTGGACATGGAAGTGCACAATGCAACCCAACACTTACAAGGCTGACATATGAGGTTAGTTGTAAATTTGAAGTCAGTCCAGGCTAGATACTGAGTTTAAGAGCAGTTAGAGTTATATGATAAAACTCTGCCTCCATAAATAGAAACAAAAACAAATCCAGAATGCTGGAGATTAATTTTATAGCCATTCACATATATTTTATTTTAGGTTTTTCATGCATATCCTACAAATATGAATTGTTCAATAAATGCAAAATTCATCTAAATGAATGCAAATGCAATGATATGTAAGTGGTATTTATTCTTTCTGTTTCTGTTAATATTGCTAAAACTAATATTTATATAAGCCCTTATCAATTAGAAACTTCTCACTAATTTGTTTCCTAACACAACCTCAGCAACACAGTCTATGAGACAGTGGAAATGTTACTGCTCTTTAGTAAATAATAAGAGTGTTATTTAGAGAGATTGTTCATTGGCTAAGAGCACCTACTGCTCTTGTAGAAGATCCGAGTTCAGTATCTAGCACCCAGGTCAGACAGCTCACAACAGCATATAACTCCAGTTCCAAAGGATCTGGTGGCCTCTCCAAGACTCCATTGACACCTGAAGTCATATGTGCATGTCCACATACAGTTACACACGTAATCATAATTTAAAATAAAATAAATATCCTAAATAATAATAAAGGTGTTTCTGAGAATGTTGAATAATTACTTCTATTGTTACCTGTATTGTTAGGCGAGGAATGAATCAAACCATGAAGATGAACACTGTGGAACTCCGTGATACTTTGCAATTAAACTTTTCAGCCAAGTCAGAGGAACTTAGAGTATCCAAAGGGAAGAGCAATTAGCTCTAAAGTGGGAGGGAGACAAAGCTAAAATGGCAAAGGCTGTCAAGGTGAGCAGCTCAGAAATGTCTGATGGAAGATAATTGTTTCTTATTTTACCCAAAAGGGTATTTCAAAACTGCTGACTTGACACCTTCTCATTTTCTTAGAATATTTCAGTGACTATTACTTTTGAAACCACGCACAATTCTCTGGGAACTTTGACTTTGTACCCTGTTAACTTTTATCAACTTTCCAGCTGTTACAGCAGGGATATTTATCAAATGTTGCAGATCTAGAAATCTAGAAATTGCTTTAGAAGTCCAGGAGGTCATCCTTAGGAAGGACTTTAGTGAAGTAGTTTCTCATGCTCATTTTTAGTGAAGGGAACAGATGACTAGTAAAGAAATGTGGGTTTTTCAATGTCTTAGACACAGAGGCAGAAAAAATTGCTAGTTGTCCATCATAAACAACCTGTATGTAGTATATGTTGAGGCAGAGTTAGGTAGGAAGAAATGAGAAGAAAACATTTTATTCACCTTGCTCAGTGTTCATTCCTCCATCTCTATTCTTTTTTCCTTCGATATCTCCAATATACAGCCATTTTATATTTCACCCATTTGTAAAATTTTTGGGGTAATACTTGTTTGTATGTGTATTGTGTCACTTTTCGTGGAGGGATGGGAATGAGTATCTATTAACCTCAGGTAGAGAGGTTGACAGACAAAAGAAATGCTCCCACCGAAGTCCAGCTTGATGATCCCATGAGATGACTAGGGTTGCTTACAGCAGTGTGCTTGACTCAAAGGCAGCTACACTTTGTAAACAGCCCACCCCAGCCTGGGAGACGACTCATAGAAGCTGAGACCCTGGAGCCTCCTGCACAACTTGAAGGTTACTCTACAGATCAGAAGGTCTCTCTCCAGCATGCTTTACTCTTGATATAATCTTTGGGAGGAGCTTGTGAATTTTGTACATTTCAGGTATTTTTTTTTATAGACTTATGAGTTGTTGACTTCCTAAGCCTTGTAAGCTTTGTTTACTTCTTGAGACTTAATGACCCTCCCTCTAGGATGGAATGTTTCAATTCAGAGGAACTTTCTGTACAACCATGTGTTAAGACACTTCATGTAATTTTCAGATGTCATATGTGACGATGACTTGGGGGTGGAAAGAGAGAAACTGTCATCCTATTTAGTGAATTCTCTCTGGCACAGAGCAAGCCTGTGACTCAACACTTGAAGGATCCATTTACTTGAAAATTGGACTGTATTTTCTGTTTTCAAATTCACTTCACTTGGATATCAAATAAAACCTATTTTGTGTAGAAAATTAAGGTAGCTGCATTTTCCTTCAACACAGAGAAATCTTTTATTTTATTAGCCTCTACCCCTTTCGATTTTTCATGACAGCACTGGATTTTCTTCTCTAAAACACAAACCAGTCAATGTAAGCGTGGCTGGCAGGCTAAAATTATTATGGGATAATTTGAGTTTGCCAGACCAAACAGAATCAATCATCATTGTTCAGGGACCTAAAGTATTAAATGGCTATGAAAGGATATTTCTGAACCTTTATAAAATAGGGTTTACAAGCACAGATGAGGGGATAGTTTATCAAACACTCCTTGGTGTAGTCTGTTATTTTATATTGTGTACCCCAAAATATAAGCTGTACATATGATGATTCCACTCCACAGTCTTAATGCAAACTGAAAAGCAACTGGGCACTGTTGGAATGATGGATCTAGATATAGGTTCCCACTAGGAAACTAGGTTTAATAAATGCTGTGTAAAACTTGAAACAACTGGTCCAGAAAATGAACTTGCAAACCTATAAGGATGAGTGGAAGATGACTTAACGATAGGTTAGGAATCAGAGTGGAATTCATGAACCCGGTGTGTGTGTGTGTTTGGTCTCAAGCCACCCGTGACTGTGTGTTCTGTTGTTATTGTTTCTGGGTGAGGTTTTGAGTTTGCTTTGCTTCTTTTGGGGGGTTCAATTGTTCTTCCATCATTCTTAGTTCATGCTCTGAGATTTATGTCCTCATAACCCTTCCCTTCAAAGTCTTTAGCAGCACACCTTCCCTCAGGGCATTTGTAGATATCAAAAATTATTGCAGAAACCTAGGCAATAGTTCGGGTCTCTTCAGTATTCACTTATTTGGACATTTCAGAATTTTCCTTCAGCTTTCAGGATAAATGGAGCTGTTTTTGACAGAACTGGAAAACAGATGGATGGTCACAGACTATCATAAAACAGCTCAAATACTTTTTTCTTTTCTCTCAATTACTTTACATTAAAAAATATCGTTCTGCGGCTGTGGAGATGGCTTCAGAATTTACCACACAAATGTGAGACTAGTGTTGGGGTTTCAAGAAGTTCACATAAATTCAGGCAGGGTGAGTGTGGCAGTTGCATGTAATTCCAATCTCGGAATGCAGAGATAGGAATCTCCAGAAAAAGTCAGTTGCTAGGGAAGTTATATCCGTGAGCTCTGTGTCTGATGGGGAGACCTGCCTCAATGATTAAGAAAGAAAAACAATCTATAATCATTTCAAGAAGCATCAATCTGTAACCCATAATATATGCACATACATTTATACTCCTACTCCGAACATAAAAGAAATGGAAAAAGAAAAAAATTATTCTGTGTCTTTGACCTAGGAGGTGTTAAGATAAATAATAATCTTTTTATGTCAAATTCCTAAAATGGGTATTCTCTCTCTCTCTCTCTCTCTCTCTCTCTCTGTGTGTGTGTGTGTGTGTGTGTGTGTGTGTGTGTGTGTATATATATATATTGTGTATTGAGGGAATAAGCTCAGGGGTAAAATATTGAAGGGAATCACGGAAGATAGGGCAGAAAATGAGTATTGATGTACTAATGTGGGTTTGACACTCTACTCCCAGAGAAGCTATGAGTGCTAAGTAACCATGTTACAGAGTGCCTCATCTTGAGGTAAGTGTGTTGGCTCTCCTATGCTGGTAAAAGACATTGGCTACAGACCACATTGCCTTCCTTGGAAGGCAATAATCTTGGAAGAAGCATAATCTTCCAAGTGTTTCTAGACGAAGTGGAAGCACTTACTACTTAAGGGTAATTTCCCAAGTTAGACAGCAACTGTGATTATTTAATGTCCTGCACTCACCATACTTAGGAGTATGTTCCCTAGCTAGGGAGGAAGTTGAGGGTAGGATCCTAACAGTGTCCATTAAGAGAAAAGAGAGACCAGAGAAATAGTTCATTAGTTAACAGCCCTTGTTCTTGTGCCTGAGTCTTGAGACCCGCAAGAAGACCACCATGGAGCCATACTTCCGAATGTAAAAGCAAGGTTTATTGGTTTGGCCAGTACGAGTTGCAGCAACCGAGTCCCAACCCTGTCAACCAATGCAGCGCAGTCAGGAGAAGGCCCCACTTTCAGTTACAGCAGGGTTTATAAAGGGAAAACCCACAAACATTCAGTTGTTAGGGTTAAGGTTGCAGGGGGGATGCCAGATTGGCTGTCGCCTAAGGGACTTTTTACTTTGCTGATATCTATCTCAAGCAGCTGGTTTGCAGACTGGTGTGGTTGTGCTTCTGGCCAGGCCTGGCTGCGCTTCTTGTTTTCCTAGAATTGGGGCCACCTGTCCTAGAATTGGGGCCTCCTGTCTTAGGAAACTGAAGCTTAAGAATCAAAAATGGACCCTTTTTGCAAAATGGAATTTCTTTGGTCCTCACATTCTCCCCTTTGTCTTCGGGCTATAGTTGACTCAATCATGGGTCTCCCCATATCTTAAAGTTTGGTTTCTTCTGTCCTGACTGGAACACAGGTCTGGGACCATTGTACCATGAGTTGTATGGTTCCCAGTCCTTGTTTGATGAACTGAATCAGCTTGCTGAGCAAACATGGCCCAACGGTCAGTAGAAAAAGTAGGATTAACAGGGGTCTCAATAAGGTGGATATAAGGGTGGTCAGCCAAGGGGAACTATTAAATCATGACTCAAACCATCCCTTTGTTGCTTCATGTTTCCTCTTTTTCTTTGCTAGTCCTTTATTATCCCAGAATGATCTGTAGAGAAACAACATTCTTTTCCCAGGGCCACACAAAGTTCCCCTGACTGTAGAAACAACAAATCCAAACCTCACCTGTTTTGGAAGACTACTTCAGCCAAAGAGGAGATGAATTCTTCCAAATGAGAAACTGATTTTTCTAAGCTCTCAATGTCAATTGCAGTCCATAAACTAGAATGATACTGGTTTTGTGTGACCAAAGCAGAGATGCCTGTTCCCATCCTCCCCAGCTGACTCCCAGGAGTAGGCTTAGGGTTATTGCTGTAAAGGGTTCTCTTTTTGCCATGGGGAGACCTTAAAACTGGAGGCAATTGAGGAGGTCTGTCTCAGTATGGTAAGTTATGCGGGGGACCAAACAGATTTGCATGCAATAGCCTCTGGTCTGCTTTAGTACTTGGACATTGATATGGGGGTTAATTGGTAGAACATACAAGTATCATTGAGGGGATTAGATATCCCGAAGAGCTCTCTAATTCTGAAATGGGTGTGGTAGAGTTGCAAAGCAACTGCTTGTCATCAGGGACCTACCCTATGCAGCCCCCTGACATGAAACAGCACTTAAAGTCAGCTCTGATCCCTGGCTCTGCCAGCAACACTTGGAGGGATTGGTGATCTGGATGACATCTACTATGAAGACCATGCCCTCATAATGGCGGGGAGGGGGCTTTACATTATAGCATAGCCAACAAGTCTTTTTCTCACAAACTGTACCAGTCTGTTGATTATACACTGGCCAGCAGTCAAAATAAGCATCAAAACCAATAAAGGTCCTATAACAGTAGAAATAAGGGTAGTTAACCAAGGAGTAAAATTAAACCAAGATTTAAGACAACCTTGTGAAGAGTCTAATTCTTTTTTGGGGGGGAGGGGCCATTTTTTTCCTAACTTTGGCCAAATTGTTTCTTATAATTTCTGAATGGTTAGTATAAAATCAGAATTCCTTTCCTAAAAATGAAGAGACTTCCTAGGTAAGGGAGTTTTCTTTTGACTCAGCATCTCAACCAGAGATTACAGGACAATGGATTCTTTTAACTGCTTCAAGCTAATGTTGCGGCATCCTTGTCAAGAACTAACAAAGGTGAAATGCAAGTCAAAAACAAAAAGGAAATTCAGGCAATGGGGTTTTATAAGGAGCATCTGGTTCGTGGACTCTGTTGAAGACCAGGGAGCATTCACATCAGCTAGACTGGTCTGTATTAGTTTTCAGCAAGCCCAGGGTCTACAATCATTTGGAGTGGATTATAGTCAGCAATTGATGCTTGATTGTGTCTGCGAAGGGAAACCCTATTGAGACAAATTCAAACTAGAAACAGAAGTTAAAATTTATATACTTAATACATTTGAAACTTTTATGCCTATATTGAAAACCATATTATAAAAAAGTAAATAACAGATACCTTTAAAACAATAAAAATATACTCATACCTTTGAGCCCAAGCAAAATGCAGATTTGGGTTAAAAATATGTAAACTTATATTTAGAAGACAACCAAAGGAAATTTAAAATTCCGAGCTTGTGGTACAAACAGTAAATAGTCATTGCTCTATCAGCTTATCAGAACCATAACATAGAAGGGGAAAGAAATCTGAAACCCTTTTCTGATACTGCCAACCTAACAAAGCTACAGCTAGCCTAGCCATCAACACTCTCAGAGATCTCAGAAGAAGACATAAATTATATTTAAGTACAGATCAAACAGCTTTCGAATCTATTAAAATTGACAGGGACCAGTCCATGTACATTTATATCCAGGTGTCCATAGCATTGGAGGCAGAAGTATCAGAGCAGCAGGCTTTACCACACCCGTAAGGTGAGAGGTTCCTGTGGAAGAGGGACATGGAAAAGACTGGCCTTATTTTGTCATAGCAAAAGTGATGCAGTCAATCCTCCAGTGTCCACAGTCTGAGTTGGTTCCTGGCATCCGGCAGTATGCCCAGTGTTCAGCGTCATCATCCAGGTGGAGACATGGTGGTGTCCCACAATCTTCTTTGGGGACCTTGGTCGCTGCTAGTATCTGGGAGTCTCTGCCTATTTTAACTTTTTAATTGTCATAAATGCCATGTTCTGCTGATCTCTGAAGCATGAGGGCTGCCCAGGTATATCTGATTAGACGGACTTTGATACTAATTACTTGTTTTAAGCTTGACTTTAAAAACCTATACAGGAAACTAAACAAGGCTTATCCCTGCAATTGATTTTATCAGTACCTTGAGGATATCTGACTATTCACTTGCATTTCCTAATTGTCTACAATAAGTTAAGTTACAGAAAACAAGTTTAGTTCTCAACACCGTGTGGGGCAGCTTACAAGCTACAACTTCAGACTATCCTAGGAATAGGGTATAAGAGAATCACAAGATCTAACCTCTCTCTGTCTTAAAGACTTTTACACCTGCACTACGAACGGAAGACAACGGCACAAACCAAAGATAAGAAGCTACAGTGATATTTTAATAATGAACATTTACATCTGCAATTCTAATGAAACAAGTGCTGGATCTTCTGTCAAAGGAAGAAGACACACGTGTGTGGGAGAGTGTGTGTTTGTGAGTGCGGAGGGTCATGTGTGCATGTGTGTGCACAGAACGACTGCTGTTTAAAAGTGATCCTGTGACTGGCAGTGTGGAGTCCTGGTCCCCGAGAAGAATGAAGGAAATGGGGAGACTCTTGTAGCTCCAGTGTGCTGCTACATTTTACCCTATTTCTTCACAACTTTCCAAAGGTCAGTGGATTCATTTAGCTACTATCTTGAAATTCTACATACCATCCCAACAAATGAGGATACCCGTGCCACAGCAAAAGATTTGCAAGAAAGGGACTGTCTCTACAGGGTTCCCTGATGACTATTGTAAACATTGCAGCTTGGATGGGAAAGTATTTCAGCAGTCAGGAGCCAAGGAAGACCACAAAGTACCTGCAAGCATAGCAACTTAAAGTGAAAGAATTCCCCAATATAACAACTCCGCCCCAGCAGGGGAGGGTTTTCCCAGTGAAGTCACAAATATGCTCAGATTCCCCCAGACAACACTGCTCAGCTAGAGGAAGATTTCCCCAGCAAAAGTGTTACAGTTCTGCTCTGATCTACTCCAACCAGAGAAACAAGGTCCTCACCCAAATCTCATTTAGAGATTTATTTGGAAGGGAGGGATCCAGAGGAGTGGCTGCTTCTGCCAGGGTGAAAAAGGCAGCTGCCAACTGAACATATACAGGGCTATACAGGTCTTCTTCACAGGGACGGAGGTTTTCCAGGGTGGAGATTTTCAAGGGTGGGAATTGGTTAAATTTCAATGTGTGAGCTTGGAACAGCTCAGAGATTGTCTGGATTTTGTGCACAGGGATTAGTTAGCTTTCTTGCTGAGCTGGTTAGAGGCAGAGTGTATTTGTTTGGCTCTGGTTTTGAGTCCAAACTGTGTTTCTTTGCTAGTCCTTTTTAACCCATTTACTCAGGTTTCAGGGTCAGTGAATTGGCTCTGGTCTCAGGGTCAAGGTGTGTTTCTTTAGCTGACCCTTTTGCCCTACAACTAGTGTGAAACTAGTTTCACACTACCATAAAGTGACTGACCTAAATTAACTTTGGATGGTCTGCTGAAAGAAAATATGAATTATCTTCATAATTTATGGATAAAACTCGCAAAATAGTGACTCTACTAGGATTCAATGTATGTACTGATTCAAAGAAACAATATAACTCTGGATGCTCAATAGAAAGTAAATGTAGTTCAAAGAGAACTGGGAGCCAGAATGACCCCAATCATCATTATTGTGTTTTTGAGGCAGACTTCTGTAGCCCAGGGTAGCTTTGAACTTGCTGTGTGGCTGGGAAGACATTAAATTGCTATTCTCTTGTTTACAACTCTCAATGTCTGGGATTTCAAGGTGTATACCACCACTCCTGCTTTATACAATGCTGGTAATCAGATTCAGAACTTTCTGTGTACTAGGCAAGCACTGTACCAACGGCCACATCGTGAGCCCGTCGTGAATTGTCTTGACACAATAAGACATAATTTGCTCCTTATTGATACAACTCAGTGCTCACTAGAGTTACAAGATCTGGGCCTCAAATAAAGCATATTTCCTTGATAGTGTACGACAAGAGTAGCTTTGACTCATTAGTTACAGTTGTTGGATGGGCACTGAGAATTCCTTGAGTAAAGGCAAAAAGCTGAATTGCTAACTCAGGTAACTTGCCTGAATTATTATTAGGAGGATATGTGTCTTAGTTGGGGTCGCTATTGCTGAAAAGAGACACCATCACCACAGAAACTCTTATTAAGGGAAACATTTCATTGGGAGTGGTATACAGTTTCATAGATTTAGTCTGTTATTTTTATGACAGCATCAGGAAGAAATGGGATTCTAGAAGGAGTGAGAATTCTACGTCTTCATTCACAGGAAGCAAAAGCAACTGTGTACCACACTAGGCATAGCTTGAGCATCTAAGACCTTGAAACCCGCCCCCATAGTGACACTCTTCCTCCAACAAAGCCGCACCCCTAATAGTGTCACTCCATATGAACCAAGCATTCAAACACATGAGTCCATGGAGGCCGCTCCTATTTAAACCACTACAATGTTTTACTGATCTAGTACAGAACTAGGAAAGATTATAACATTTCAGTGATCAGCTTGGTCGATTCTTGGTGGTACTTTGTTTCACCGTGACTAGGTCCATCTACCTTCAGAAGCAAGGGTCTGCCCAGGCTCAGGAAAGGTAACCAGAAGTCTCAACTCTTTCTTCAATCTATGTCTGCTTCAACAAGGCTGTGGACTCCTCAGAAGCAGCTCTTCCCAATTATGGTAGCTTATATGAACAACTGGACAAGGTGGGGTGTGAAAGCATTGACACATTTTGCAGTATAGGACAACTCTAAAAAGCCAACCAAACTTACCTTAGTCTCTTCTAAGATCCAAACAGAAAGTACAGTGAGAAATGTTTGTTTGTTTGTTTACTTGTTTGCTTATTTGTGTCTGTGTATATGCATGCAAAAGCCTGTGAAAAGCAGGAAGAGAAAACTGGGTTGGAGTTACAGGGTTACAGGCAGTTGTGAAGCACCTGAAGTAGAAGATAGGAACTAAACTATAATCATTTGCTTTGGCGACAAGTGCTCTTAAGACCTAAGTCATTTTTTCAACCTCTAAGGTTTTTAAGCAATACCCATGCTTAGCAAACGATCCTGAAGCTCCCATGTGTAGGTCATGTTTCACTGAATTTCACAGAGTCTGAAACTTTTCTGTCTCATGGTATGAAATATGAAAAACGTTCTTTGAGTGAGATTAATGGGATTTTGTACGACACGGTGGCTGAAGAAGGAGGCTGAGGCAAGAGGATCAGTAAAGACCAAGAGTTTGAGGCCAAACTGGGAAACATGACAAAATACTGTCTCAAAAACTTCTTTTAAATAACAAATTAATAGGTGTGATTGTAAACCTTCATTGTCAACTTTGTAGGACTTTGAATCACCTAGAAACACATCTCTTGTGTCTATAAGCATGGCTTGAAAGCCCGATTCTGACTGTGGACAATGACATTTTATGGGTTAATACCCTGGCCCAAATAGGAAGGAAAGTGGGGGCTGAGCACCAGCATTCACCTTGCTGCATCCTGACTACTGCCATATGGCTAGCCACTGCTCTGTTCTGCTACCGTGACTTTCCGTATTGATGGGTTATGCCACAGACTATGAGCCAAAATAAACCTTTTCCTTAAGTACCTTTTATTTCTCAGATAATCTGCTAATGCACCAGCATGAATAGGAATGCAGTGGTGCTATGGGACACAAAAGTCCTCATTTTAATATAATTTTACTGGACCTCATTTTTTTCTTCGCAACCTAGAATGCATTAATCATTTTTCCTCCTCCATAATTCTCCTCCTCTCCTGGCCTCTCAATTCTGTACCCTTCTTGGGAAGAATAAATCTCTAGTTACAAAAGACCTTGTATAGTCATTGTTTTTAGAAAATGCAGGGCAGAGACTAAGTTCAGACCTCAGTCACCCACATCCATCCAATCTGTAATAGACAAGTCCCCCATACCCAGTAAGAACTATCCACACCTGTCTACCAAACCTACTCTTATATTCAGTGCCCGTTGTGTGCAAGGTATCCTAATTTGTAAAATAACATGAAAATAAGAGAAACAGAGACGGGGGAGGTGGCAGGTGAAGCCAAGCTCCAGGCAGAAGAGTCACTGGATGAAAGCACCTGCTGCACATTCATGAGGACCTGAATTTGGGTTCTGTGTTCCTTGCTTTCTTTTCCATTGCCCTGCCCCCATATCACACACTCTCTATTATAATCAGAAGAAACAGTGTTCTTCCCAAACAGAAAGAACCTTCAAACAGAATTTTCTGCTGCCTCTAAGTTAGTAAGTCCTTCCTCTTTAATGTTGGCCTAGGTGCCTCAATTCAAGCCAATGATTTCAATGAGTGTCCTTTGAGGGATCTAAGGAGCCTTAAGTTCTTGCCAAAGCTCTGTGTGGCTCTCAAATTAATCTAGTATCTCTGACCTCTGCAGTCTTATCTTTTCCACGAAGATGAGATTATCTGCCTTATGCCATCATGTTATCGAAGGGTTTGAAAAGTTTCCTTGAGAGAGTGCCTTGAAAATTTAATAAGCGTGTTACCTTGCAGTGTGATTTTTATTACCTTAGACACTGCCTGGGTGTCTAAGGTAGTAAACCCATGCTTTAAATTTAACCATAAGTTTGAATTAATTTGATCCAAAGCAATAGAAGTTGCAATATAGACAGTAACTGGAGAGAATTAAAGATCAATAATGATGAGAGATGGAGCAATGCGGAGGAGGGGACCACTGGAGATGCTTAGCTATGGCAAAATCTACTGGATCTGCTCCTCTCCCGCTGTGAGTATTAAAATACCCAAGGAAAAGCAATTTAGATGAGGGTTTATTTTGGTTTACATTTTGGGGGAGGGGGCTGGTAATCCGCCACACCAGGGAAGGTGTGTAAGCAGGGCTATTGAGGCAGGCTGGCACCCAGGAAATGGAGAAAGAAGTGGTCAGGCTACAAAAACACAAGCTCCACCACCATTAGCATACTTCCCCCAGCAAGGTTTGCCTCCAGAAGATGCCATACCCTTCCCACACCCTGGGGATCAAATGCTCAAATATGTGAGTCTATAAGGGACATTTCATACTCCACTCACAACAAATACAAGATCTTTCCAAAGACAAAGCAATATTTAGGACACAGATAAATAAAGCTTGACCTGAGAATAGAAGCTTCCTCTTTGCTGGCTAGCATTCATAGTTCAAGAAGTTGGTATGAGAGAGGAGGCTGCTGGGAGAGAAATGTCATTAATGTTCTTTACCAACTGTGGACTCCATAAGCAATAATATCAGCCTCGAGGCAAGACATGTCAAATCATATAATAGGAGCAAGAATGTTTGATGCAAACCAACATTTCCAGACTGGATAAGAGGCCCACTCTACAGCAGGGAATAAATGCCTAGTTATGTAAACCTGATCAAAAGTATGTAATTAGAGATGCCATAGCCCTAGGAAGGAATGTGCTGCTTTGTTTTGCTAAATGGACACAGAGCCAAAACTGCCTCCCAAATTTTTGTTAATACCCATACACACAAGTGTTACTCTCAGCCTGTATCAGAAAAACTTCTTATTGCAGAGGGTGATGATTAATTTAAAAAAATCTCATAACTATTGAGTACTTGGTCCTAAATGCAGCATCTGTATCACTCTTTACAAGGACCAGAGAATATCATAAATAAAGAATAGAAAATTGTAATAGCTAAAGGATGAGGATGCTGCTGCTAATAGTAAAGTCATCACAGTCTTCAGCATATGATTGCTGTGGCTCCTTACACACACAGAGAAAAGGACGTAGTGGAAGAAGGAATGATTGGTAAGAAGGGAGCCAGTCAGAGTACAGAAGGGATAAAAGGATAATCGTGGTCATGATAATAATACATTCTATACATGCAGATAGTTATTAAAAACTAAATAATCATTTAAAACTAAAGAAAATAAAAATTAAAAACTATCCAAGAAACTACCACTTAGTAAGTCCAAAGGAACACTGAGCAATTCAGCTGGATTACAATAGTAATAGAAATAAACAAATCAACAGTCCAAAAAGACAGAGGATTGTCAGATGTAAATTGCATGGGATGGCTCACAGCAAATTATATTCAACTGACTCATTTCCAAAATAATGAAGAAGATGCATCATGAACTCTAGATTGAAATATTCCTGAAGTATCTGATTGCTATAGCTCATAAAATTTTACTACAAGTAAATTAGCAAAATTAGTTTTATGTGCGCATAGGAATGTGGACTGAAGCCCTGGAAGGAAATAAAGGAGGTTGGGGCAGAGGATAGATTAGAGTGCACCCAGTTGCTCTCCATCCCTGGGATGTTGACTGGTTCACAGCAACTCCCCCATGACTGAGCTGAGTGATGAGACATATGTACACACGTTGCGGGGACCCACCTAGATAAAAACGCCTCTTGCCGTGGTAAGGGCACGGAGATTTGAAAATATTAGTAAAGAATATGAAGGTGTGTGTGAAAATAATAAAAGCAGAAACCATAGAATTGTACCAGGAGGGTGTTCCAGTGAATACTGGTATTGTCCATGTTTAATTTTCCATGTACTTTTGCACCCCAATACAAAAAGGTAAGAAGGCAACAAAAGACTTCTTTAACATGATATACAGGACAACTCTGAACAGTCAATTGCTTTAACACTTTGAGATATCAAGCATTAGCATTCTGTTGTTTAGGCAGGGAAGCCACTCTAGACCAAGTATCCTGAAGGCAGCCACTCCCAGGTAGCCTTCATTTCAAAAGAAGGAGCAGAAGTATGCTTGCATGTCCTGACCATCTGTCAGGATGGAATGAATATACTTGTATGAGCCATCTTAATGTCAAAAGAACCAGGCAATCTCATCCTGACCTGCAAAATTGTCAAACATTTTAAGATACCTCTAAACTCTGACCATCAGACAATGTAAAAATAGGCTCACATTTTTGGGCCTCCACAACACATGTGCCTAGGCCTCCTTGTGAAGATTCTCCATTCCTTTAACAAGATATATTAAGGAACAATGATTTGAGGTCATGTCTGTGAATCACTAAAATAGCCAAATTTTATTGTAAGAGGACAACCTCAGCCCAACCAATAACTAAAAGTTCATTTTAAGTTTCTCTACAAGCATATAACCTTGGAGAATAGAGCTCTTTTAGCTGTTTGGTCCCCCATCAAACGGTCAAATCAAATCTGCAGGACATTGAATGTGCCCAATTCTCTTTCTGCCAGTGGACGTGCTGCCCACAGATTAAGACCTGCATAGGAACTTGTGGGCAAGCCGTCTGGACCACCAGGCTGAAAGCTCTATACTCCTATAAAAACAGAATTATGAATCTAGTCTGATGCTCCCCATAATTGTCCTGGGGAAAATAAGTGCAAGAGGACTAAAAAGGTTGAATGATTAAATAAATATGGGAAACCTGAGTTAACAAACTTAGATGGAATTCTCTCCTGCAGAGCTCTTCATGTATATAAATGTGCACAGAACCGTCTCAAACATATGCTGCAGTACGCACCTTCAAGAACAGGAGCACTCATGAAACACATTTAAAACTCACAGAACATTCTAGATCTCTCGGAGTTGCTGTCTATGCCTCAGCGAAATGGATTTTGAGAATCACTATGGCATGTGTATTCAAAATCCTCTATTCAGTGGCACAAGGCACGGGCAGTGAGTCAGAAAGTCTGGCAATGTATACCAACTATATTTCATTTCCTTTGGACTCCATCATCTGGAGTATAATCACTCACTTTGTCTGTCTTAGTAAGTGGCAAGGTCTTGACTCATGAACGGAATCTGATAACTCTTCACCCTCTCCTAGCAGTCAGAAGATAAAAGTGAGAGTTTGGAGATGTCAGTTTGCGGAGGGCTCATACAGCACACAGCAAGTCCTGGGTCCCAGCACTCAGGAGCTAGATGCTGAAAGATCAGAAGTTCAAGGCCATCTTTCAGCTATATACATAGCAAATTTCAGAGCAGCTTTGGATACACGAGAAACCATATCTCAGAAAGGAAATAAATGAAAACATTTTTTCAAAGATGGTAATAAGCCTCAGGCTCAGCCTAGCAGGTACTTCTACCCCGATCTCTGAATCCTGTGTATTCATATCCCATCAGAGAGAAATGACATGGAACAGTTCATCCCTCCCTAAGAGTATCTTCTTCAGCAGTAGGAGAGTGCTATTCCACACAAACAGCGTAACAGCATGTCATTGTGACGCTCCAGTGGCTTCTGACTGTATAGCATTTGCTAAGACTCCAGTTTTTATTCTTTTTTTGTTTCTGTGTCTTCTAAGTATGATTCTCTAACTTTCTGTCTGAGTTCCTTCTCTCTCTGTCTCTGTCTGTCTTTCTCTCTGTATATCTCTGTCAGGATCTCTGTGTGTCTCTGTCTTTCTCCCTACTTAGCACCCCCTCTCTATCTCCCTGTGTCTCTCTCTGTCTTTCTGTGTGTGTGTGTGTGTGTGTGTGTGTGTGTGTGTGTGCCACATGTATGCAGTTATGCACACTGGTATGCACAGAAGAGGTATCATGTGTCCTGTTCTTCCACTCTCCACCATACTCCTTTGGGATAGAGTCTTACTGAATCTGGCATGAAGTTGGTGGCAAGCCAGACCCAGACATTTTGCACTGGGGTTACAGGCAAGTATACAATCATCCCCAACTCTTTATAGGAAAGCTGAGGATTCAAATATAGGTCCTCATGCTTTTGCATAGCACTGAGCCACCTCTCCCCAGTTCCAGATTTTTCAACTTCTTGAATGACTCAGTAAAATCTTAGAAATACATCCCTTTATTGTATCAATTATGGACTTGACTATTGTGAACAGTCAAAAAATGTTACTGCTCATATTAATAAGTCATTTAAAATCTTTCAGTTTCAGTTTCTTCCTCTAGAGAATGACATTAGATCTTCAGGATTCAATAGTACAGGTTACAAAGTTGTTTTGGCAAAATATGTGTGATAAAACTGAAATACTCAAAGTAAATTTGTAACTATAAGCAACTGTTACTCGGCACGGGTAAAGGATTGGTTATCAGGATCTGCACAAGTCCTTCTCTAGTCCCTTGTATAAAATTGAAGGTGTTTGCAATTTAGCCCCCCCTCATTTCTGCATACTTAAAAGCAGCCCCAAGTTTAGTGTGGGACTGAATGCAACAAGACCCTGAACAATAACTGTATTACATTAGTTACTTTTCACATCGCTGTAACCAAATACCCAAAAAAAGCAACTGAAAGATTTGGTCACAGTTTGAGGATCAAGACATGGAAGGCATAGAAGATGTGGACGGCTTGGTGAGGCCAGGACTTGAGGAATCTTGTCTCATTTCATCTTTAGTCAGGAATCAGAGAGAAGCGAACACTTCTCAGCTGTCTTTCTTCTTTTGTGCAGTCTAGAATCCCAGCCCGCGATGGGGCCTCCATATTTAGAATAGGCCTTTCCTCCTTAAGATGTGCTCAGAGGGTTAATCCCCGAGTGATCCTAGATGCTGTCAACTAGGTTGTCCTTAACAATCACATTTGCCATATGGCATTGTTTAGGAAAAGGATGGCAAGAGGGACAACAGCAACCTATTCAGTTAAAAAAGTGTGTCGTAAAAACTTTTGATACCTAATATTTTAAATATGTCTACAGGATTGAGTGTTTGTGTTTGACAGCAACCAAAAGTTGAAGATTGCTACAATCTTTTGGAAGCAATTGAAGCCAACAGACATCTACAACATGTGCTTCCATGTAAGATTGAATAAATAAGGACCACGTTTTCCTTACTATAAGAAACAATTAAGGGACTGGACAGATGGCCCAGCAGTTAAGAGCATGCGCTTGTTATCCAGAGGGCCTAAGTTCAGTTCCTAGAAAATCAAAATGACTTGTAAGTACAACAACATAGGATTCAATACCCTGTTGTGGCCTCATCAGGCAACTGCTCATGTGTGGTTCACATACATATGTATGCACACACATGCACATACACACACAACAGAGAGAGAGAGAGAGAGAGAGAGAGAGAGAGAGAGAGAAAGAGAGAGAGAATTAGCATTGAAATGAATCAATTTAAAAATAATAGGGGAAAATACCTAGATTCACAGCATTAAATATGTTGGACATTGAGTAACAAGTAACGAGAGTCTCTGAAAGATAGGCTAAAGATGCACATTTAGAAGACAGGTCCATGTACAGACAGCACCTCTCAGGATGTTTGAGGAAACTATGCAGAAGAAAATATTAACCCCAAGAGAAACAGTGCTCCAATTCATGCAAACTTGCGGCAATTGTCAGTCAGTTGCACTTCTATCCTAATGCAGGGATCATTGGTTAGAATACTAAGAAGGGTCTTTTGTCCCAATAGTGAGAAAGAAATTAGCCTCATGATAAATATTCCTCCACTCCTACTAGGAAAGATTAGAGTCAAACATCAAATCAATCCAACTATTCCAAGTCATTTAACTGCAATTCAGAAAAGAGTTCAACTATAGTTTTAGGGTTATTAAAAGTATCTATCACATAGCATCTTAAAAAGACAATTCTGGCATTCCCTCAAATACTACCAGAACTAAGGAGAAGTTGGTCCATCTGATGGAAGAGAGAAAGTCATGATATTAGAACAACATTCTCAGCATTACTACGGCACTGCTCTAACACAGTAAGTTACAGAAAAGACTGCAAGAGAAGATACAGCAAATCCCCAACCAAACTTCTAATGATGAAGGTTCTGGAGCCAGGGACAGTCAGCATAGGACTGCACACACAGCATTGCAGAATGCAAGATTGGTGAGTTTGAAGACACAGGAATAAGAACTACACCAAACAAAACACACTTAGAAGTAAAGACCAAAGGGAAAAACAGCAACCAAGATCATGGCACTTCTGTTCTCAGGCCCCAATCCACCCCTTCTTCATTTCTGTTCAAGAAAGAGCATGTCAGTCATGGCTGTCAACAAACCATAGCATTTCAAATTGAGAAAGACTAAGCACCTCCCACAAGTATTAAGACTTGGCAAGGGACTCAATAAGAGGAGGAGGGTACCAAGTGCTGGTAAGAGCCAGACAGCCCCTGCTCCCACTGTTAGGTGTTACACAAGAGGACCAAGTCACACTTCTGTAATACATATGCACAATGCCTAAGTCAGTCCAAGGCATGCTTTCTGGTCGTCAGTTCAATTTCTGTGAGCCTGGCTTAGTTGATTCTGTGAGTTTTCATGTGGTGTCTTTGCCACCTCTGGCTCCTACAACCCTTTGTCCCCTTCTACAGAATTCCACAAGATCAGTCTAAAGTTTGCCTGTGGGTCTGGGGCTGTTTATATCAGTTGCTGGATGAAGCCTCTCTGATGACAATTAGGCTAATGTGCCAATCTCTGAATATAGCAGAATATCATTAGGCATCATTACATTGACATTTTCCCCTCCAGTTGTGTTTGGTTCTATCCTAGGTCCCTGGGTCATCCATTCTGTGTGATCTAGTGCTTCATGCAGTGTCACAGATGGACTTACTTTCCTGGAATGGGTTTTAGGCTAACGTAGTCACCAGTTGGCCATTCCCTCAATCTCTAGGCCACCCTTACACCAGCACATCCCATAGGCAGGGCACACTTTAGGTCAAAGGTTATGTGGCTGGGTTGGTTTCCCACTCCCTCCACTTGAAGTCTTGCCTGGTCACAGGAGATGGCCAATTCAGGCTGTGTATCTGCTACTGCTAGGAGGATTAAGGGCATGATCCTTGCAGATTCCTGGGAGATACCCTTACACCTAGGTCTCACCTGACCTGAAATGATATTCCTTTCCAGAATTCTCAGTACTCTCTCCCATACCTCCTCCAACCTGATTGCTCATGATCCCATCCCAACATGTCCTCAGTTCCCCCTTGAAATCTTTTATGTTTGCCTTTTCCAGAGGGATCCTAGCATCCGCTCTTCAACCTTTCTTGATACCTAGTCTCTCTGGGTATGTGGACTGTAGTAGATATTCTTTATTTTATAGCCATGAGTTAGTGTATACCATGTTTGTCTTTCTTGGTCTGGGTTGCCTCACTCAGGATTAATTTTTTCTAGTTCCATCCATTAGTCTTCAAATTTCGTGAAGTCATTGCTTTTAACAACTGAATAATACTCCATTGTATAAATGCACCACACTTTCTTTATCTATTCCTTGGTTGAGGGACATCTAGGTTGTTTCCATATTCAGGCTATTATGGATAATACTGCTATAAACATGGCTGAGCAAATGCCCTGGTGGTATGTGTGCATCCTTTGGGTATATGTCCAAGAGTGATATTGTTGGGTCTTGAGGTACATTGGTTCCCAGTTTTCTGAGAAACCATCATACTGATTTCCAAAGTGACTGTACAAGTTTGTACTCCCACCAGCAATGAAGGAGTGTTCCCCTTGTTCCACACACGTCCTCCGTAGAATGAGCTGGAACTTGTGTTATTTTTTTTTTTAATCTTAGCCATTCTGACAGGTATAAGATGGAATCTCAGGGTCATTTTAATTTGAATTTCCCTAATGGCTAATCTTGTTGTACACTTAAATGTTTCTCAGTCATTTGAGATTCTTCTGTTGGGAAGTCTCTGCTTAGATCTGTACCCCAGTTTTAATTCTATTATTTGAATTTTTGATGTCTAGTTTCTTGAGTTCTTTATAAATTTTAAAAATCAGTCTTCTGTCAGATATGGGGTTGGTAGTGAAGATCTTTTCCCATTCTGTAGACTGCAGTTTTGTCCTATTGGCAGTGTCCTTTACCTAAAGGAAACTTCAGTTTCATAAGGTCCGATTTATTAAAAGTTGATCTTAGTGTCTACTTATTGGTGCCCTGTTCAGGAAGTTTTCTCCTATGTCAATGTGTTCAAGACTACTGCCCACTTTCTCTATCAGATTCAGCGTGTCTGTTTTTATATTGAGGTCTTCGGACTACTTGAACTTAAGTTTTGTACAAAATGATAGCTATGGATCTATTTATTTATATTCTTTTATATACTGACATCCAACTATGTCATCATCATATATTGAAGGTGCTTTCTTTTTTTCCTTTGTATACTTTTGGTTTCTTTATCAAAAATCAGGTCTCCATATGTGTGTGGATTTACATCTGGGTCTACGATTCCATCTCATTTATCCATCTGCCTGTTTTTATGCCAATACCATGCCGTCTTTATTACTAGAGCTCTGTAGTAGAGGTTAAAATCAAGGACAGTGATAACTCCAAAAGTTTGTTTTGATTTGTTCATTTTACAGTGTTGTTTTGGCTATCCTGGTTTCCTGGTTTTATTTTTGTTTTTGTTTTTCCATGTGAAGTTGAATACTGTTCTTTCAAGTTCTATAAAGAATTGTGTTGGGAATTTTAATGGGATTGCATTGAATCTGTAGATTGTTTTTGGTAAAATGGCCATTTTTACTATATTAATCCTACCAATCCATAAGAATGGGAGATCTTACTCATATTCTGATATTTTCTCCAATATCTTTCTTCAAAGACTTGAAGTTCTGATCACACAGGTCTTTCATTTGCTTGGGTAGACTTGTACCAATATATTTTACTTTATTTGATGCTATTGTAAAGAGTGTTAGTTCTCTGATTTCTTCCTCAGCCCATTTATTATCTGTAGATAGGAAGGTAACTGATTTTTGAATTAATCTTGTATCTTAAAAGATTGATTAAAAAAAACGTGTTAATCAACTGCAGGAGATTGCTCGTAGAATTTTTGGGGTCTCTTATGTAAACTATCATGTCAACTGCAAATAGTGATAGTTTGACTTTTTTTCTGATTTGCATCCCCTTAATCTCCTTTTGTGCTACTATTTCTCTATCTGTATCTTCAACTACTATATTGAATAGGTATGAATAGAGTGGACAGCCTTGTCTTTTTCCTAACTTTGTTGGAATTGTTTTGAGTTTCTCTTCATTTTATTTTTGTCAATCAACTTGCTGTATATAACTTTTATTGTGTTTAGGTATATCCCTTGTATTCTTAATCTCTCCAAGACTTATCATGAATGAAGGCTAGATTTTGTCAGACTTTTTAGCATCTAATGAGATGATCATGTTTTCTTTTAAGTTTGTTTATGTGGTGGTTTACATTGACAGATTATGGTTGGTCATCCATCCATGTACCTATGGCATGAAATGTATTTCATCATGGTGAATGAACTTTTTGATATGTCCTTGAATTGGGTTTGCCAGTATCTTACTGAGCATTTTTACATCAATGTCTGTGAGTAAAACAAGTCTGTAATTCTTTTTCATTGTTGAGTCTTTGTGTGATTTGGGTATCAGGGTAACTGTGGCCTTAAAAAAATAATTTGACAGTATTCCTTCTGTTTATACTCCGTGGAATAAATTAAGGAGTATTGGTAATAGCTCTTTTTTAAAAGTATGACAGAATTGTGAATTAAAATTTTCTGACCCTGGTTATCTTTTGGTTGGGACACTTCTAATGATTGCTTCTATTTCCTTGAGGGATATAGGTATATTTAAATTGTTTCTAATCACAATTTAACTTTGGTAAGTGGTATTTATCAATAAAATTATCCATTCTTTTAGATTTTCCAGTTTTCTGCAATACAGGCTTTTAGTCAGTGATGCTTGCATCTGTAGCTCCTGTTCACTTAACCAGATTTTCCACTTCCAAAATTCCTTCCATTTGTGTGGGTGTTTTTTTAATTGCTTTAATTTCCATTTTAAGATCCAGAACCATTTCCTTTATCTGTTTACTTTTTCTTAGTTTTCTTGGAATTCTTTTAAGGATTTATTGATTTTATCTAAATTTTGTTTATCTTTCCTTAATTTCTTTAAGGGATTTTTCTTCATTCCCTTTTTAAGGACCTCTATCATCTTCATAAAATTTTTAAGGTCATTTTATTGTGTTTCAGCTATGTTAGATTGTTTGGGTCTTGCTGTCACTTGATAGCTGTATTTTGGTGGTGTCACAGTGCCCTTTCTATTATTGATTAAGTTCTTAGACTAGCATTTAGGCATCTAGATTTGGGATGATTATAGGTCTAGGTGTTGATTCCATTTGGATGATTATAGGTGTAGGTGTGGATTCTTGTGTTTGTCTTTGTTGGATAGGTGATTTGTTCCTTGGTTTATCTTTCCTCTTTGGTCTTCTGGCCTAAGTGACCAAGGGTTCTAGTGACCAGCAACTTTCAGGTCCAATAGGGTGTCTCCTCATGGGTTTTTGGGCCTGATGTCCCTAAATCCAGTCTGACCTCTGGTAAAATGGAAGTCTTCTTCTGAAATTGAAGGCAAGGATGTGGAAACCCAGGGAGGATATTAGTCTAGGGTTTTTGAGCAGGCTTAAAAGGATTAATGGGTGGTAGGCAGTGTCTAACCAAGGGTACCTAGAACCAGCCTGGCTTCCAGTAAAGCTGCCAAGACTCTGGGCCCTAGTATGGAGCCCGGGAGAGAATGTGCACTCTCAGGTTATTAGGTGAGCTTTAAGGAGTATTATCAGGTAGTGGGCAGTATCTTACCTGAAGTTCTGAGATCCTACCTGGCCTCTGGTAAAGTCAAAGACTTTTTACAAAGTTATAGGCCGGGATACAAAGTCAGGGAGCAGGAGTTCATTCTGGGGTTGTTGGGAGCGTTTAAAGGGGTTTAGGGGGTGGTGGGAAGTGTCTTACCTGGGGTCCCTAGGAGCAGCCTGGGCTCTGGTAAAGCTGACAACACTGTGCACCTTACTATGGAGTCCAGGTGACCAGTTGATGATAAGTATAATGGTCTAGATGAATGGTTGTGAAAGAGGCCCAAAGATCAAGAGAGAAAAAAAAAACCTACCCAGACATATTAGTACACTGATAATGATAAAATTGTAAGGCAAATTAGATAAGATTAAAAATTAAGTTAACTTAAGCAGAAATATTTTAAAGCAATCAGCAATAAGAGAATGTTTAAAGCATTAAGGGTATTAAAACTGTATCATGTGGGTTGAAACAAATAATAAATGAAAGAGAAATTTCTTAGTGTTTTGAAATAATGCAAGTTTGAAGACAATACAGAAACAAAATTAAGAGAGTATAGTGATATTTCATTTATATTTTAATAAATAAATTTTACCTGAAGATCAGAGAGTAAAACAACCTCCACTGTTTGTACAGCCTTACAGACCAAACACACACCCTTAAAACTAGAAGTCACACAAGTTTGCCACAGAAACAAAACAGTAATGGTGCACACCTTTAATCCGAGCCCTAGAGAGAAATATAAGATGGGAGGAGACAGCTCTCAGTCACAGTCTCATTCTGAGATTCCTGGAGGCAGGATCACCATTTCAGACTGAGGTAGAGGCAAGAGCCAGTGACTAGCTTCTTGGCTTTTCTGACTTTCAGGTTGAACCCCAACATCTGTCTCTAGGTTTTTATTAATCAAGCTACAAGAGAGTCAGGTAAGAATTTTTTTTTACACACAGAGAAAACAACTCTAAAAATGTAAGCACAATTAATACAAAAGATAAAGTAATTGATTGCCACCAAATGTGTGCTAGAACAAGGAAGTCCTTCAAACACAAGCGACAAGTATAAATGAAAATCTGGATCTACACAAAGGAGTATAGAATTCTGGCAGGGCAGCTCTATGGACACTTTTTAAATGTTGTTATTTTGGAATCTCTTTAAAAACCTAAAGGATACTAGGGCTGGGGATGCAGCTTGAGGCCAGCCTAATCTACAAAATGGGTTCCAGAACAGCTAGGGCTACACAGAGAAACCATGTCAAGACAAACCAAATAAATAAAAATTAAGACAGAATAGCAATATGTGTAGGCCATGGCTATAACACCACAACAAGGGAAACATATCACAGGGCCCAAGTTCAAAAGGAAGAAGAATCTGTAAATGAATGCACGATTGAAATCTAACAACTGGAGCTAGAATGACGAACATTCAGTAAGTGCTGGATATAAAATCCTGACAGCCTGAGTTTGGGTCACCAGCACCCACATGAACAAGTTGGATGTGTTTGCTTATTTTTGTAATCCCAAGAATGGGAAATAGAGACAGACCAATCCCAAATTTCACTAGCCAGCCAGTCTAGCCAAGATGATGAGAATCTGGTTCAGTGAGAGATCCTTACTCAAAAAGAAAAGATAGAGATAGTGGAGGGCAATCAACATCTGTACACACACATACACACACACACACACACACACACATACACACACACATGAGAGAGACAGAGACAGAGACAAAGACAGAGAGAGACAGAGAGAGAGACAGAGAATAATTTTTGGGACTGGATAGCTAGCTCAGCCATTAAAAACATTTGCTGTTCATTCAGAGGATCCAAGATTGATTCCTGCACTCACATATCGGATTACAATCTTCTATAGCTCCAGTTCCAGGGAATCCAATGCCCTCTTCTAACCTCCAAGTACAGCAACCACACACATGATGCACATATATCCATGCATGAAAAACATTGAAGTACATAACAACAAATGTTTAAAAAATGCTAAAACTATAAAAAATTAAATTATGATGATTAGAACAGAGAAAAATCATATAAACATATGAAAATAATGTCAAAATCAATGAGACATCAGCTTTCTATGTTCAATATATAACATGTGTGACTGTACATGTTTATCTAGTCATAATGATTATGGAAAAGAGATATGAGTCATGAATTACTGATCTAAGGAAAGGAAAGATGGCTTTAGTTCTGACTCTGCAGATCTTAGTAAGATGATAAGGTGAGAAAGTATGAAGGACTTATGCCAATAGATTCAACAGCTTAAGTGAGAAAATGCATTCAGAGACACAAACTGCCAGCCTCCCTGGAGAAGAAATAAATAATTCGTTCAATTCCATCTCTATTTACAAAGGCTCTGTAATTCATAGCTTAAAACATTCACAAAGAGAAAATCCAAGTGATAGTTACATAAGAGGAAGAAATCACACATGAATTCTGTACAGAACTTTTCAGAAATGTTGAAAGAAAGGGAGGCTTTCAATGTTAAAGTTATTCTGTAAGGCTGGTGTCTCACACTGCTAATCCAAACAATGGGGTCTCCGCATTAGGTGCATAGTTATGAGTTCAAAACCAGCCTGTACTTCATAAGGTGTTATGTCAACAGAACTACAAATAAAACCCTGTCTCAAGGAAAAAAAGTAAAGATCAATGTCATTGCTTAAAGTCGATGTGATGGCTAATCTTGGCTGTCAATTACCCTACATCTGCAATCAACTAAACCCAAGCACCTGAGCACACCTGTGAGGGTGTGAAGGGTGTTCTATATTGGATTATTTGGGGGAAGAGTCACCCTAAATATGGCCAACACCTTCTGGTTACAGTCTGCATAAAAGTGGACGAAAGAAAGGAAACTTTTGCTTTCTGCCAGCTTAATTTCCCTCTCACTGACAAGTACATCTGTCCTGCCTTTGCAAACTCCTTCACTGGTACAAGAACCTACTTCTTCAGGATTCCGGTATCAGTTGAAGACCAGCAGCTCTGCAGAAATACCCAGGACTCCAGCACCAGATGAGGACTACTGAGACGTCCAGCCTCATGGATTAAAAGACTACTGTGCTCTTGAGCTTTCCATCAGGAGACAGGCATTGTTGGACTATTCAAAGCACAGCCTGTAAGCCATTGTAATAAACACCATATGTATGTTATGTGTGTGTATGTATGTATGTATAAGTTATCAGCTCTGCTCTTTTAGAGAACCCTGACTAATATAACCAATGTTAATCAAATGCCTTCAAACTACAAAACAAAAAAGTATATTTTTAAAATTCTATAGAGTAGTATCAATATGACTACATATGCAAAAATTTTAATAAAATATTAGCACTTCTAGTCTAATTCTTCATGCAAATTAGAGTAAATAATACTAATTCTAGGGGTGCAATGTTGATTTAGCCTGTGAACAGCTGAAATATACATCTACATGAGAAGACAACCTAATTTTTTAAATGAGCAAATGTCTGAATAGATATATTCTAGGAAAAGACCCATTGATAGTGAATAAGCACCCATTGTTCCTTAAATAATCAAGAAGCAAGAAGCAATCACTGCAGAAAAGAGATAGAGATTTTTGTTCCAATTTTACCTATAATTATAATCACATCATGAGTAAATTGTTTCATTATTCTATACTTCACTTCCTGAAAAGTACCCTTAAATTTCTTGGCCTGTTACCTAAGGATATTAAAAAGCAACAGAATATTGGAAGATAAGCTCTAAAAGATAGGAAAATATGCCGTATAAATGGAAACAATTACTTGAGAATGTTATTATTTGTGTGTGTGTGTGTGTGTGTGTGTGTGTGTGTACGTTTGGGTGTCTGTTAAATAGTACCTGTTACTTGATAACGCTAGTCTTTGTCTTTATGTGTGGGTATGGCATGTGCACACTCATGTGTGAGTAAAGTAACACACACCCCACAAAACACCCTCAGGTGTTGGTCCTTGCCTTCCATCTTTTTGGAGACAAGATCTTTTGTTGTTTTCTGATGCATACAACAGAATAGTCAGCCTTCATGCTGCTGACAGTCTCCTGTCCCCGGTTCTCTTCTCATTCATTGTAGGATTCCCAGGTTACAGAGGCATACTACCACAATCATCTTTACACAGACTCTGGGGACCCAAATACAGATCTTCAGACTTGCCTAGCAAGAAATTTATGAATTTAGCTTTCTCTTCTACCAATGAGAATGTTTAAGTTTACCGTTCTGTTCTAAGCTACTTTCACCTCACTTGGAACCTTAAACATGTGCTACTGTTTTGTAGACATGTGAATGTTGCACAGATAAGGGTCCAAGAGACTTTGTGGGTATATCTCCTCAATCACTAAAACAATGCCTGAGGTCCAGAAGGAAGAGCTGAGGCTAGAAAAGAATGCTAAAGATTGCATTTGGAGCTAAGTAGGTCTTTATCGATAACCAAATTGATCTCTATAATTTGTTCTCCCGTTTTACTATAAGGCTGAGTTTGTGATTGAATACAGTAAGGCACTCAAATGCTGGCTAAGGAAGCTAAGTCTGAGTGCTAAAATGTCATTATTTATTCCAGTACACTCAAGCTGTAGCAGATGTATTTCCATCTACGAAGGAGTAATGGAGTGATAATAACAACAGCCACACATTGATTCCCTACTCTACGCCAATCATGGCACTAGGCACTTTGTGGTTATATCTCAATCTCTGCAAAAGCCCTGCAAGGTAAGTGCACCCCACCTTGATCTGTGAAGGAAGCAATTCTGAGATTTGATAGCAGCTTGCCTGAGGCCACTCACTAATCACTAACCAATCTTTCTGTTTCAGGATGCCAAAACTGTTACTAAAACCCTAAAGGAAATCACACAAGAAAGAGAGATATGTAAAGGGAATTTTTAATACATAAAGACTTCACTCATAACCACTACAAATGCCTTTGTGATGGGACCAACACCAAATCTGATAAAAGCCAGCAAAATTTTAATTAGGACAGACTACTCAGATAAGAGTCATTAAAGTGTCTGGAATGTTTTACGCAGTGTGAAACATGTCCAGTATTGGCATCAAGTAGACAAGCATTTAACAGAAAAAAATGATCAGACATTGGGAATTGGTTATTTGCATAAGAAGAAAACACTGTACATGATCTGTGAAGGAATGTCCTTCCACATTCATTTTGAGCTGTTGTTTTGTTTAGTAGCGGGGTCTCATGAACTCAGTAAAGACTGAACAAAATTTTGTACATCTGGTATTCCCGCCTTAGCCTCTGTATTAGTCACTTTACTATTGCAGTGATAAAACACTATGTCCAAGACAACTTACAGAAGAAACAGTTTATTTTGGTTCATGATTTCGGAAGGCTACGGGTCCCTAATAGCAGGACAGCGGCATTATGCATGAGGCAGGAGCAAGAAGAGGAACACTCCCACGCTGCTATCAGAGAGCTATCTCTGGGAATGGCTTGAGGGTTTACCCCAGTGCACGGCCTCTGTGATGTACTTCTTCCATCAAGGCAACATGCTCTAGACCTCCTCAAGCTGCACCACCAGCCATAGACCAAATGTTCAAATCCCAGTGCCTATGAGGGACATTTCTCATCAAACTACAACCTCCCAGGTACTCTTATTACAGGTACACTTATGTACTCAGTTTAGAGTGTAGTTCTGGTAAATATTAGGCAAATACTTTTCAGCCCATATGTATTTATATGGTCTGATTTAAAACTCTTGAAAATTTGGAAACAAGTTTAAGAAATCGTATTCCTCCTAAAATGTCACAAAATTATAAAGAACCATTTAATTTTCTGAGTTTTATAGCTTTTAAATATGAGAATGTATCTAGAGGAAATACTTCAAAGTATTTTTACTAAAAATACCTATACTGGGACAGCAATATGACTCAGCAGGTAAAGAAGTCTGTTTCTAATCCTGACAACCTGAGATCTAGCCCCAGTACTGACATAGTAGTATAAGGCGTTCTCTGGTTTCTGTATGTATGTCATAGCATGCACTCAGACCCCGACACCCTGCACACACACACACACACACACACACACACACACAAAATATTATAATAATTTAAAATCTTTACCATAATAATGCTAATGGCTATCATAAATTTTATAAAGTTGTAAACACTGAAGATCTCCAGTGAAAATACTTGGCAGCATATATTCTCAACCAAGAGTTCGCATGCACGTGGTAGTGGGTGGAGAGCCTCTTGAAGCCAGCCAGCAGGGAACTGTATATGATCAGCTTGACCAGACCCTCTTCTCCATTCCTTTCCAGACCTCAGACCTTGACTTCTCAACCCCTCCCTAGTTTTACCCATCCGCAGTTACTGCTTTATTCCTGACACACACCTGAATTGAAAGAACTGGATGAAGAAAAGACAGCGAGCCATAGATGTGGTCAGAAGTTCCAGGTTGTTGAAGGAATTAATAATTAATGGTGTCAGAAAGATCTCAAAGTTTGGAGGAGAAGGGGGGGTGGTCGGATTCAGACCAAAACAAAAATAACAAAAAAATTAAAAAGTGTGATAATACTTTTTATCTAAAGCATGATAGTTTCATATTTAAATCAGTGTAGGGCATAACTATGCATTTAAAAACTTGAAACTAATTATAACTCCATTACACTTTTGTAAACGGAGCCAAAATTCATGAAAGTTATAATAATTATCAGCTAATTAAATTCAAAACTAGTTTAAAATAATACTACAAAAATAGTACTAAAATTAAAAGATCCAGTGGCATTTTCTGGAAAAGACAGCAGTGGCTCTTCACTAAAAACCTGTCAAGGCAAATGACCTCATTAATTCAACAGACATAACAAGAGCATCGGATGGAGTTCAAATACATTAGAAGTTCAGAGCGAATCCGAAGTGCGTTTGGCATTCCTCAACTGTAAAAGGTCACCTAACAAAAATCCCACATGGAAGATGATACTTACATCTAGCTTCAGCCGAGTTTCCACTCATATCAAAACAAACATGGGCACTCATTATCTAGGCAACGTTCCGGAGGGTTCTAAATATAATTGTGGAAGTTAGAGAAAGTTTTTGAAAAAATGTGCCACAAGAGGATGAGAAAAAAAAACAAAATAGTCATCTTGCAGCAATACGATTATCTACACAGATGAATCAATATTAGAACTCATGGGAGAGAGGGTGCTGTTTTCCAGTGGACAATAAAATATGAAAATAACTACTTTCAATCAACTAAGAAATAAGATGTTATTCACAATAGAAAAGACAAGCAAATTGTCTAGAAATTATTTTAATAAAAAGCACATGATTTATAAGCAGAAAGCTGTGAATATTCAAATATATGAACACCTTTGTACATGAAGACTCCTTGATTTTTTTGTATGAAAAGGTTTTTTGGAAACTTGGATAAAACCAAAATAGTCTTAGCATCTGACAAAATACATTTGAAGCAATGTGTGAGTGTGCATGTGTGTGTATGTGTGTTTGTGTATATATGATGTGTGCATGTGTGTGTGTTTAATGTGTCCACAGAGGTAAGTTACATCCAGATAACAAAGCATGATTTATAAAGCGTGTCATCATGAACATTGTGTCTGAACAATATTGTCTTAAAATATGTCAAGCAACATGACAAAACCTGAAAGGACTCCAAAAAAAAGATTGATATGTAAAATATATGTGCCTTTAAGAAATATCTGTGCTGACTTTTATTAACATGACAAATTTATTTTAAAAGTCATATTGAAGAATAAAATTTCACATAAACTTAGTAAAAAAAATCAGAAACAAAAGCAAACCAAAATAAATTTTAGAGAAGCTCAGAGAAGGAATGTGTCTTACCTGATACCAAATTAAACCTTCCAAAATATCCACATTCTACAAAGCAAGGAAGGACAAGTGGTTCAGTAGGAGGAGGAAGAGTAGCCTGGGCTCATGAATAAAACACCTGCCGCACAGAAGGTGAGGACCTGAGTTTGAATTCCCAGAACTCAGAGCAACACAAGTCTGTAACCCCAATATTTCTACAACAGTATGGGAAGCAGAGGGAGGAGAATTCCAGAATTTTCTAGGGCCAGCTAGTCTGGGTTACACAAGACAAACCACAGAGACCTTGCCCAAGCAAGCTACAAGGTGACTGCTAATCCCTTCCATGTTTATGCTGAGGAATGCATGCATACGCACATGTGCATACACATGCACACATGCATGCACACACAGAGAGAAAGAGAGACGGAAAGAGAGAGAGAGAGAGAGAGAGAGAGAGAGAGAGAGAGAGAGAGAGAGGGAGAATTTGAAAAAAAAGAGGTAAGAACTGAGAAACAGATCAGTGTGTATTTGGGAATATGATAAAAAAATGCTTTGATAGAAAATTGACTCATTTTCTAGAGGAAAAGACAAGCAAATCTCTATCCAGTATCAGTGATGGGAAGAAACAAATTGAGAATTTCAACTTGAAAGTTACAACTCCCCACCTAGCAAGAGAAAATAAAGGCAGACACCTTGGTTTTCCAAGAGTAGTAAATTATGTCCTGTCAACTTCATTTTGAAGATTGGAATTAGTTATACTGGGGGCAGTTTAGACCCCTATGGCATGGGGATCAAAATAAGGAACTTTTTAGCACCTAAAACTGACAAGGAATATCTTTGTCAGGGTTCACTAGAGGAACAGAAGGCAAGGAATAAATACATATTAAAGGGAGAGTTATGAGGTTGCCTTATGTGACAGGTCCTTGGTAGTTCACCAGTGGTTATCTGAGCACTGGAGAGGCTGAGAAGCAAGCACCACTCAGCGCAGGAGGCTAGGTGCCTCAACAGACCCATCCTGCCACTAAAATCTGGAAGCTTTCTGGAGAGCCAGTGGTCTTCAGTCTCCAGTGGAAGCCAAAGAAGCTGGATTCTACAGGCAGAGGAGGGAGGTAGCACACCCCACAACAGGCAGACAAACCACTGGTGGATTTCTGAGGCAAGAGGAAGAAACAGAAGGCACAAGAGACAGGAGCCTGACCTTCGACAATTGAAAGTGTGTTTGTTAGCACACACAGCAAGAGGCAGCCGAAAGAAACTGAGGGGTAGGCTGAGGGGGGATGGAGGTGAGATGGTTGTGACCCTTTATAGGGTATGGAGAGGAACTTGGGGAAAAGACAATTTTGCAGCCTTGTTGGTCTATGGGGGTCTGCAATCTCTCCTTTTTGAAATTGTTTGATCGAGGCAAAACAGACAGACTTGAGAGGTAGACTGCTTTTCTTGCCTTTTTTGTGCTGACCCATAAGGCTAAGCAAGGTCATCAAGAACATCATAGCCATCCTGTGTCACCAGCAGGGTACTCTGTCACTCACAAGCAAGAGGCAAAGAAGGGCAACCAAGTAGCACCATTGTTTGAATTGGTCATCTCGGTGCCAGCAAGATGAGTTTATGGAAAAGCACCTGCCATCAAGTGTGACAGCCTGAGTTCAATCTCCAGCTCTACATGGTGGGAGGAGAGAACTAACTCCTAGATTTGTCCTCTTATCTTCACACCTGTACTGTGGAAAACATAGGCTTGCAAACAAATAAATGAATTACAAGAAATGGACAAAGAAAATCAAATGGATATGAGGAGAAAATACCATTTATGGGTGATAAATCAAATGTATGCACACAAAGAGTTCTGGAAATAATAGTGCTGAATCAAAAACAATGAAAGTTAATGATATATGCAAAATGTCATTTGAGTATATCTGAACACACACACACACAAGAGCATATAAAAACGAGACACTGTCCACAAGAACATATTTAAGAACATACAAACAAGTTAGGAACATATATTTAAGACCAAACAAACAGGATAGGAAATGAAACGGCACATGTAAGTAACTAAATAAACACAAAATGTGATGCCTGTTTACATAGAATCTATCTTCAGCGTCTGAATTAGTTAACTCTCATTCCTATAACAAAAACATGAGACAAGAGCTACTGAAGCAAGGGTTTGTTTAGCTCACAGTTTGAGGGCACAGTTTATCATGGTGGGAGTCATGGCTGGAGAAGCAAGAGGCAGCTTCTCATATTACATCCACAGTCAGTGGAAGACAGAGACAGACAGACAGAGAGAGAGAGAGAGATAGAGAGAGACAGAGAGAGACAGAGAGACAGACACACACAGAGAGAGACAGACACACACACACACACACACACACACACAGAGAGAGAGAGAGAGAGAGAGAGAGAGAGAGAGAGAGAGAAGAGAGCACATCAAGGGTTTATGGATTTTTAAAACCTCAAGGCGCACCCCCAATGACACACTTCCTCCATCAATTCTACACCTTCTAATCATTGTAATCCTTTCAAATAGTTCCACTACCTGGTAACTAAGGATTCAAACATATGGTTTATGGTATTCGTTCTTAACCACTTCCACATCAAAATAACACAAAATGAGGAAATCTCTTCTACATGCCTCAGAGGCTATCTCATGGCATTCTTTACTCTTGGTTTGTGGGAGCTGGTGGTCTGCTAAGTTAATAGATTCCAAAAGGTTTTTTAATCTATTGGTAATGACATATTACGTTCAACACAAGGATTGGTTAACCCAAAATAAGGTCTAACTGGGCTCTGGACCTGCACCATTCCAACCCTCCCATACCACTAATGCTCTAATCAATCAGTGAGTCTCAGAAGACACAGTTTCTTTCCATGAATTCTTATTCACGTACTTCGTTTTTCATTTTGCAGTGATGGTACTTAAAACAAGGACTTTGCACATGTGCAGTAAGTTCTGAGCTATACTCCAGATCCTGTGTTCTGTAATTAATGTCTTTACGTGATGAGTTATCCTCGTAGCATAGCCCACCATGTACTAAGGTTTTTTAAGCCAGTTCTTCTTAGTTAAGTACATTCATAGTTAGAAGACCTCTTTGCATATAAAATACAGAATTTGGCCACGCATTTCTCATGACACAGCAGCTGAAATAGTGTCCCCACCCTAGAAACACCATCCTGTTTGCTCTAAACCATGTATCTCTATTTCCTCCTGGTCCTTCTCCACTCACAAGAAACATGAACACACTTTTCAGAGACTCTCCAGCAAAGGCACTTCATGCTAAAGTGAGAAAGGTAAGAGACGAAAGGGCCACCATGTCACAGACTCAAGAAGAATCTGGCTTCACCCTGCAGGTAAGGAATAACAGGCAGAATTTCAAAAACAGCATATGGATGAGTTGGATATTTGTGACTTCATGATTTTTCTTGAGGCTATCTTTGGAAATGACAAGCGGGTTTCACTGCCAGGAGAGGATGTTCTTGCCAAAACTGAAACAAAATAAGATAAAGGTATTTCAGCCCCTATCGCTCTCTGTGAGGAGTACTTAGCATTACCTGCCCCCAAAACTGGCAATCACTCCAGAAAACAAAGGAGCAGAGCTTTCCCCTGCATTCATCCCAGAAAGCTTATCACACAGCTGCTGGCGCCTGCTCCTCCTCTCTTAGAGGGACATTTTCTGTTTTTAAGGAGTTGGAGGGCTGACTCAATGGTAAAGTGATTGCTTTATATGCGTGAGGATGTGACACTTTAAAGTCAGCCCAGGAAGTAGTACACACTTTCGGCACAGCAGTGGTGAGTCACAAGACAGACAAGACAGCACCTGGAGGTCCTGCTTAGTGGAGTTCTAGGCCAATAACAGACCTGCCTCAAACAAGTGATGCAAAGTTCCTAAGATAAAATACAGAGGCTGTCCTCTGATCCCACAAGTAGGCACACATTTTCACATGCACCTGCATACATGTGTTCAAACACACACACACTGAAGGGAACACCTGCCCTCACTTGCATACCCACACACAGATTCACACAAATAAACAAAACTAAAAGTAAATATTTAAGGTATGTGCTGTTTTATCACAAATATAACGCTTGCACAAATCAATAGAAATCAAGGAAAAGGGTAAATTATATCAGAAAGCAGGTCAAACTTACCCATGCTCATAGGCACGGTATATTGATGTGTTGATGAAATCCATGACTGGTTACTCTAGTCAAACTCAAAACATACACTGGCTCTTTAATTTTGTTCTATATTCACATAGAAATTTTTGTGTGTGTATGTTTAATGTATCCACATACACAATTATTTTAGAAAGGGTTTCATGTAGCCCAGGCTGACCTCAAATTCACTGCACAGCTAAGGGTGAACTTGAATTTCTTTCCCCATCTCCTGAGTGTTGGTTTTGCAGATACAGAAACTCCCAGCCCATCTATTTTATTCATAACTCTGTGCACCTATGAGTCATTTCTGTAGCTCTACTCTATGGATCATATCCTTAGATATGACCTAGCTGGAACCTGCTATAATCCATGATATTTTCTGTGAAGGATATTGTAGAATATAGCTGAGGTCAAGAAAAGAGTTTGGTCTAATTAGACAAAAAATTGTCAGTTTCCTTCAATTCAAAAAGAATTCATAATACCCACATCAAAGATTTCCATTCAGTATGAAAGAGTAATTATAATTATCAAACCATAAAATGTTTTCATTATGTATTTATTTCTTTTCATTGCAAGTATTTATTTCTATTATTTATTTACTCATGGGAGGCCATATGCATGCCACAGTGTGTGCTTGGTGGGTATAACTTTAGTATTGTTCTTCCACTATGTGAATCCTGAGATTGAAGTCTTAGCAGCGCATGTCTTTATCCTCTGAGCCATCTTGCCAACTCTCACAAAATGTTCTTAAAAGTCTCTTCTAGAGTTGGATCTAGAACAAGATCTAAACTTCCATGAATTTTCTTTTAGTTTTTTATTAGCATATATTAGTTACACTTAATAATAGGCTTCATTGCCATCTGTGTATATGTGAATATAATGAGTTATGATTGTGTTCACTCTGTTACTCTCTTTTGTTTCTCTCTCACTTCTGCTGATCTCCTCCTTCCCAACAAATCTCCTTCTACAGTCATGACGTGTGAGGGCAGGGAGTGACCCAGTGTCTTTCTTTCAACCTCAAACTTTCTATACTTAAAAAAAAAATGTTTCCAAGATTTAATTCAGCTTAGATTTGGGAATCACTCTTTCTTTCAAATAGTCACAAAAGGTATTTTTAAAATTACTACTATGAATTTTTAAGGACAAATAAGTGGGTAAAAAAATTGGTAGATTGGGGAGGGGCTTTGATGGTCCTATCCTTGCCTAAGGATCTGAAGACAGTTAATGGCTATTGAGAAAAGAGAAAACATTTTCTTAGTGGACTAGCCTCTGGTAAGATGTCCACACATCTGTCAATAACCTCTTATCCCATGGCCCTGTAAGCAACCACAATGAAACTTATGAAAAAAAAATGAAAGTAGATGGGGACTAATTAGGAAGGGGAAGTGGTTCAGCAGAAATGAGAGGGAGGGAAAGAGGTTAACAAGGGGTTAAACGATCAAAATACTCTATGTAGATGCATGAAAAATATCATCATGAAGTCTATTCTTATACAGAATTAATGTGTGCTAATAACAAACTTTAAAATGATCAAGAAAATTGCTTGAAGGATTTAGAAGTAGATCTACATCCAATTCCAAAAGATATTCCCTGGTCATTTCTTTTGGAAATAGTATTTCTTTTAATCCCCATATCCAAAAACAAAATGAAAAAGAACCCAGGTTGGCTTTGCAAGGCTAGCTGGGAGTAGATGGCGTCCTGAGCAAACAAGGAAGATGCTTAAACCGTGAGAACCACAAGAGATTAAACTGATAATGGTAACAATTAATTACTTTTGACCTGTTTACAGTTCAGTTTGAGGTGCATTAGACGTTATCACAAAATACATAGATAATTAATGAGAAATTAAGGAAGGAGAAATGATTTTCATTAGTCAAAGTTCAAAGCACACTTCATGCGTGTTGTTGCATGAATAAAATAATGAATGAATGATATTTTTTATCTTTCAAGCTCATTGAAAAATGTACTTTCCCACAGTGGGAAACCAGCTAATTAGCTCAATTTTTCTTTAGTCAATCAAAAAAGAGCAAAACTGCCAATGGTTATATGATTCCAGAGAAGGGACAGGTGGCTCAGAAAGGGCAGGTGCACATCACTCCAGGATACTGGTGGGTACCTCAAGGACAGGTGGACACAGGCTCTGGTTCCCAGCAGAGATGGGTCTCACCCCAGTTCTGTCACTGGCTGATTGCAAGGTCGTTCAGCTTCTAGTTGGGGTTACATTCTCTTGATATCCAGATATGCATTTGCAGTGTGTCTGTAACTCCAAACCCCAGGATACTGAGATCAGAATGAGTGAAGTAATAGATTAATAAGATAATAAATTATTGGGGCAGGAGAGCTTGCTCAGCAGTTAAAAATTTTTTCTGCTATTGCAGAAGACCAGAATTTGGCTACCAACATGCATATTGTGTAGCCCCCAACGACCTGTAACTTCAGCTCCAGTGCCTCTGACAACTTCTTCTGTCCTTCAAGTGTACCTGTACATACATGGTTCACATGCATATACTCAGACACACATAAATATACTTAGAAATAAATAAATAAATAATATTTTAAAAGAAAATGTCTAAAAGGTAAGATGATTAACTGGCATTCTATGAATTAAATATTTCAATTGATCATTTCACAATGGGAATTATGAATATAAAACTACAGGCATTTTTTTATCACACTTCAGTGCATTCTGCATATGATCAGAAGCCCCCTTATTCCTTACAACAGCTAATTGGGACAAATGAATATAAGAGCACCCAAAAAAGATCTATCTCTGTCTTTCTCGTGTGTGTGTGTGTGTGTGTGTGTGTGTGTGTGTGTGTGTGTGTGTGAGAGAGAGAGAGAGAGAGAGAGAGAGAGAGAGAGAGAGAAAGAGAGAGAGAGAGAAAGAGCAGAAGTCACTATTGGTGTTGCTTTCCATTATCCTCTATATTAATTTTTGAGAAAGTGTCTCTCACTAAACTTAATCTCACTAATTCTGTACACTGACTGTCTGGTGAGCCCCAGAGATCTGTCAGTCTCTGTCTCTCTGGGCCTGGGATATATCCCCATATCTTATTTTGATGTTGATGCTGGGATCTGAGCTTATGTCTTCATACTTGTACTGACAGGATTTTATGGACTTGGAAGTACCAATTCTTAAAGGTAGCTCTAAGATTTCTTCCATATTGTCTCCTAATTTTGTGATCAACTTCACCCCTCAACTCCAAAATTAAAACAGTCTACTTCTATCTTCTAAGCTCACCCCCATCTTTTCACAGTTCCTATCTCTCTTGTATTATAGTCTATTTTTGTTGAATTGTTTGATGAAGGGTCTCAGGTTGACCTGGAACTAGCTACATAGTCCAGATATCCTTAAATGTCTGACTCTCCTGTTTGAAGAATGTACATTTTATTTGCAGACTGTCAATACTGTTTGACTTCATGAGAAGCTGTTCGTGAAAGTAGGGCTGCCCTTTTCCATTTCAAATTCAAACATGTTTGTCTCAAAGTGATGTGATGCACAATGTCCTTTGTCTTTGCAAACACAGGGAAAACTACTCTAAATAGAGGTTACTACTGTTAATTTCATGATATATAAACACACACAGTGGGAAAGAGGAGCCAGAATGTCAGCCATGTGAAGTTCAGTCATAGAGAACTCAGTTAGGAACTCCACTTGAAGCATCAGCTTCCCCAGTTGGTTTCTTTTGTGGCATTTTAGTTGAAGATGTGTTACATTTGTTTATGCTGTGGAATATTTGTTTAATGATGCAAAGGTGTGCTGCATTCTTTTAGGTTATGTTTGTTTAATTCTGTGAAGCTGTGATACTTTGCCTGACTAAAACACCTGACTGGTCTAATAAAGAGCTGAACAACCAATAGCAAGACAGCAGAAAGGATAGGTGGGCTTGGCATGCAGAGATGATAAACAGGAGAAGAAAAAAGTGAGGATATTGAGAAAAGAAGGAAAGATGACATAAGAGGCCAGCCTCCCAGCCACACAGACAGACATGGAGTAAGTAGGAAAGAAAAGATATACAGAAATAGACAAAGATAAAATCCCAGAGGAAAAAGGTAGTTGAAATAATTTAAGAAAAGCTGGCTAGAAATAAGTCAAGCTAAGATCAGGCATTCATAAGTAAGAATAAGTCTCTGTGTATTTATTTGGGAACTGGGTGACGAGTTCCCAAAGAGCAAAGATTGAAGAGTAAAAAATAATCAACTACAGGTTTCATAATCAACTAATGGAGGTTTTGAGTGCCCCATTTGGTAATCTTTTGCTATGTCTATTGCTTAAGATTTGTTTTCCTCCTTTGACTTGCTATATATTTGATACATTCATTCTTTCAAAGCTAAAAGCTTGCTATCATTTATTCTCTAAACCACACATCACACTCTGTCTCCCAGATGCTATGATAACTTGCATGTGTCACCACACAGAACTGTTTATCATTTACCCATTTCTCTATAATGCAAGCTTCATGGGAGACACAGTTGTCATTAAATTCTTTGTAACCTGAATCATTAATGTTAGAAGGATAGAAAATTCACTCCAAAGAACCGAAGAGCATTATGAAAGGAAGGCAGATGATATTTGGAACGTATCTCTAAGTTTTAAAGAAAGTATCTCAGTCCTTATTTCCCTGGCTTCAAGGTCATGGCTGATCTTGGGTAATGTAAAAGAATGAACATTTATTTCTTATAGTTCAGGAGACCAACAAGGCAGAGGCGCAGCTACTCAACCTGGCATTTGTCTTCTTGCTGTCTTCCACAATGGAAGACAGTGGCAATATATTTGGTGCAGTTCCAGGGGTCAAGGAAAAGAGGAAGTGAAGTCATCCCTTTTCCAGGAACCTAAACCCAGTCCTGTGAGAAAGGCATCAATTTGTTTGCAAGGGCAGAGCCCTGATGACCTAACCAACTTCTTAAAGCTTTCACCAGTCAACATGATTGTTTCTGTGTCACGTTCCCAACAAAGGACTCTTTGCAAATGTACTCAAGCCATAGAAGCAAAGCACCATAAACAGGTAAGTCTTCCCTAAAAATAAGGATAACCCCTAATGAGGTTCTATCACACCAGTGCACTAAGAAAATTCTCTGCTAAGTGCACTGAGAAAATTCCTCCTGGTCCTAATTTACTGAATATGGGAAATAAAGAGTTTCAGTTGGATAGACCACTAGATCTTGAGACACCTCTCACCCCGCACACATGTTTTACCACTCCTGATAGTGTCCCGCCATACTAGCCTCAAACTCAAAAAATTCGCCTGCCTCTGGCCTTCTAGGTGCCAAATTAAAGAAATGTGCCATTCTGCCCAAGTTTAGCTATCTTCTCTTGCTGTCAAGAGGGGTTCCACAGAGCAGGTAAGAAGGAAGGGATGAGAGATATCTGCAGCCCACAGAAGGTGGAGTGTTGCTGCCGCCTGGGCACCAAGGAAGACACAACACCAGACTCTTCTCTCTGTGGTTTATTCAGGAACCTTAAACAATCTTCTGACCTTCTCGCCCTGGGAAAAGCCAGCCCATAGCTTAAATACCCTCTGGGTAGCCAACCCTGGCATGCTACGTGGGGAATGCAGATAGGTCCAGATACACGGAAGCAAGCCAGATCTCTAGCCTTAGCCTTATATGGAGTTGTTTGTGCCAGGGAGCGCTCACCTTCGGGGAGGTGGAAAGCAGAAATCAGCACCATCTTTAAGGTGCGGAACCACGCAACTCCTTACAGTGGAGAGGAATAATATGGTTACAAAACAGGAGAACATGTTGGTCCCCTCTGAAATTTTTCAGAAAAGCTCAGGATGTGCACATTGTCTCCCACAGAAAGCATGTCTCCGAGTGCCAGAATCCTTGTATTAATCTACTTATCGTTTGAACTTCTAGACTTAGTTCTGCTGCTATTTATTAGACCTTTGCTATAGCCATAGCATCCTGCACCTTTGCAAGCTGAACCCTACACTCTGCTATCTCTTCTTGTGCTAACCAACAAACGAATGTTAAATTATAGACCTCCCAGCCTAGATTTCTTCAGTGTCTTGTGTATTTTATGATCAGCATTTTCATTAAGTGTTCTCAAACAACTTCATTAACTCTCTCTCTCACCTTCCAGAATCTTCTCATCACCTTCTTTTACCAAACTCATTTTCGTATCTGTGCCCTGGACTCTGAAATTGGAACCAAATGTGTTTCATTTGTTTCTTACTAAAATGCATGCATTTCCCCATGGCTTTTGTCACCTCTTAATATGGGCTCATTTCTTTCCTTCATCACCTTCCTCCTCCTATGTGCACCTTCCTCCACTTTAATTTGTCTCCCATGGAGCTCACTGATTAGCTGATGAGGCTCTGGATTCCACTGCTGGATGCAACTTATTCATTCCACAGCTGCCTGGCAGGGAATTACTCTTGCGATCAGAGCAGTTGTGCACTCAACGAGCCACAGACAGTGGAAGACTCTGGCAGGCAGTCAACAGCTCATGCCTGCTGTCAAATTAATGTGGCTTGAACAAGTGCTGAAAGCCAAGTATTGCCTCTCCTGGTGGTGGTACTCTAATACAGATGTAATACGCTGTGTCCAGGTCTTTTTAAATTTTACCTGAAGGACATTTGCGAAGCTCACCAGAGAATTTCTGAGCACTAACTAAGGTTTTCTCAGACAACTCTCCATTCATTTCACAACTTTACCTCTAAAAGTCCAAGAGCACTTTCTATTATTAATCTTTTTAATTATTGTAATTTTAATTTATTATTTGAGAATTTCATACGTGTTTGCGATATGTTTTTTCATATCCACCCCTCATCCTGCCTCCAACTCCTCCCATATCTCCCCAAGTCCCCCTAACAACTTAACGCCCCTCTTTTTAATTTTATAACCTACTCGGTCTAGTTGGTACTGCCTGCATACACACAGGGGTGAGACCATTCACCAGAACATGGTCAATCTACTAAGGACTGCATGTCTAAAGAAAATGCAATCTCCCTCTCATGACAGCCATCACTTTCCCTAACTCCTGGGCTACAAATAGCCCTCTGTTCTCCCTGCTCTGTGTGGGTGTGTCAATTGGCTTGATCTTGTGCAGGTCATAAGCAGTTAGTCACAGCTGCTATGAGATCATGGATACAGCTGTCCTGCGTGTGCAGAAGATACTGTTTCAGCCCAGTTCTCCCTGACCTTGGCTCTCATGATCTTTCCTCTCCCTTGTCCTAGATGCTCCCCTAGTCTTGGAGGGAGAGTGTGTGGTATAGGTCTCCCATTTACGGCCAAGCACTATATAGACACTTTCTCTGTACTTTAACCAGTTGAGAGTAAGTTGGCATACAAAGTGATAGGTTTCATCATGACATTTTGATACATGCATGCCACAGCACTTCAGTCTTACCCCTCTACCTCTATGATTGGCATTCCCTTCCCTTGTGACCTTGTATTACTAGTCCTCCAATCCTCCCCCCTCCAATAGTTCTGCTTTCTGCCTCCTTCATGCTATTCCTTCATGTATTCCACTATGCAAAACAGAGGCTGAAGTCATGGGATGAAGAAGCTGACAGAGACTGAAAAAAGTCTCTTTGCCTAAACATCATTTGTCAAAAACAGGAAGCTGAAGCTCACGGGTGCCTGCTTACTGAACCACAGAAGCCTTTAGAGACTGCAGCTTGGGGTCCGTGGAGATAGATCAGTAGGTAGAGTCCTTGTTTCACTACCATGGGGATCTGAGTTTGAGCCCCAGAACCCATGTACGAATAACCAGACCCAGGAGTGTTCTTCTAAACCTAGCACTGGGACATAGAGATAGGAGAATCCCTGCGATCTTCGGGCCAGTCACCCTAGAAAAAAACGGTGAGTTTCAGGTCACCGAGAGATCCTGTCTCAACAAACAAAAGCAAAAAAAAAAAGACAGACAGTCCTGAGAACTGATTCTATACGCTCCACACACAAGAATAGAGAACAGGTGTGCATACACCACAGACATGCACACACAAAGAGGAGCCTAGCTTGAGAGCTCTTGCTTTTGCTTCTGATTCTAATTCACACTCAATGCCCTCCTCATCTCAACATTACTATGTTCACATTCTTCAAAGTTTATAACATTAATATTTTCCTGTGAGACTATAACTTAATCTCTTATTCTATGTATTTAGGATATGGATAAAGCTCATAAATGAACCAAATAAATCAACACGTCCATTATTACAGCTTTGCAATTTTGTGTCAGAGCAGTTTATTGGTTTAAGAAGATTTTCCTAAGTGTGTATCCAAAGTGTATCATATTTCTTTTCTCATTTCTCTCCCTTCCTCCGGGACATAGCTAACTACCACCGTTCTGGTATCTAATGTCGTTCTTTCACAATATTAGCTTTCCGTTTCTCCCTGAAGCGGGAACTAAAGTGTGTGTTTTCACCCAGGACCTGGAAGAGAGAAACTGTCTGCATTCTTACATGCCCAGATGTCTTGAGTGTTTGCTTTTCATCTCATTTGAAAACTTTCCTAGCAATAAAATTCTGGGAGCTAATGTTTTCTTAGGCCTAAAAATATTGGGATATTGCATCTGATATTCAATCTATTATCAACCCGATTCTTAATCCTATGCCATTTTGCTTTCTCTTTGCCCTTCACTTTTTAAAATTACAAATAGTGAAACCTAATATAATTGCTTGATTAGAATTAAAATCAAGTTATAAAATAAAGTTAAATTCATTTTCTCTTTTCACTTAACTATTTATTTTTTTAAAAAAAATTATCATCAGTAAATAAGCTGCAGGCCAAGACTCTAACATCATAAGCATATCCTGTTTTTCAACAGTATTTTATCATTGCTGACCTGAACCTGAGGCAATTTTCATATTTGAAGGAACTACAAAGCAACAATTTTTATTCTAAATGGTCCATTTATGCCGTTAAAAATTGTATGAAAACATCTTTTACTTCTCCGTTTATCTCACACACAAGTTCGTGAACATCCATATGCATGTTATATAGAAATACGCATTTTACTCAATTTAATTATTTTCACTTAACATGGCAGTGTGACCTCTGATTTCAGCCAAGGAGAATTCATTTCGGATTTATTTTTCCATGGACAGCAGTGATAAACATGACAAAAATAAACTAGCATTCCCACATGCAGAACCTGTAGGGCATCTGACCTACCAAAAGCAAGAATACCACAGAGACCCATATTTCCCCCACTTTTTTCTGGATGCTCCACATCCACAGGGTATTAGACAACTACAGTCCAATTAGAGCTACAGTCCACACCTTAGAGGTAGGTTTGGGACCGGTAGAGGCACACAAAGTTGTGGAGTAAAAAAATTTAGAGAGAAAGAGACCTCAACGACCCCATTCTTTTCAGACTGTGTACAAACTCTGTGACTCCTTGTCCATGTTGGGAATGGCCAGAGAAATCAAGAAGAAGGCAGATGAAAAATGGGGGCAGCATGGAGTTTTTGGCAGATAGACATTGATTTGGAATTTGGGTCCTATGTTAGAGAGACTGTAAAAGTCACATGCTTACACTAACTCTTTGTGGGCATCACAGCTTAGAGTTCCATGTATGTAAAGAACATTAATGACATTTCTCTCCCAGCAGCCTCTTTTCTCATACCAACTTCTTGGACTATGAATGCTATCCAGCAAAGAGGAAGCTTCTATTCTCAGGTCAAGCTTTATTTATCTGTGTTCTAAGTATTGCTTTGTCTTTGGAAAAGATCTTGTATTTGTTGTGAGTGGAGAATGAAATGTCCCTTATAGACTCATATATTTGGACATTTGGTCCCCAGAGTGTGGGAAGGTTATGGCATCTTCTGGAGGCAAACCTTGCTGGGGGAAATATGCTAATGGTGGTGGAGCTTGTGTTTTTGTAGCCTGAACACTTCTTTCTCTGTTCTTTCTCTGTTTCCTGGATGCCAACATGCCTCAATAGCCCTGCTTATACACCTTCCCTGGTGCGGCGGATTACCAGTCCCCTCCCCAAAAATAAACCCTTCCTCATCTAAATTGCTTTTCCTTGGGTATTTTAATCACAGCAGGAGAGAAGCAGATCCAGTAGATTTTGCCATAGCTAAGCATTTCCAGTGGTCCCCCTCTCCGCATTGCTCCATCTCTCATCGTTATTGATCTTTAATTCTTTCCAGTTACTGATTATATTGCAACTTCTATTGCTTTGGATCAAATTAATTCAAAATTATGGTTAAATTTAAAGCATGGGCTTACTATCTTAGACACCCAGGCATTGTCTAAGGTATGTGGTGTGAGGCCAGCAGCAGCTCTCCAGGAACCGCTAAGCTTTTAGCACAAGGTTGGACCTACTGAAGCAGCCCTTGTGGTGTCAGCCTTTCCTGTGTGAGGTGGCCATTTTTGGGCTACACCAAATGTATCTGTCAACCAGTCTAATAAATCCCCTCACAATAGCGATTCAATCTACCTGTTCCTCTAGAGCCCAGACTAGTATACATGTTGATTATGAATTAAGTGTTGATGAAAAGGAAAAATCTCAAACAATGCCTAAGAAAAATAAAGGATACACCAACTACAAGGAAATTATAATTAAAAATTCTCATCAGAAACAAGGGAGGCAAACTACTATGTTTTTGAGATCACTGATGACAGAAAGAGAAAAAAAAAATTCTACCGAATTGGAATTTTTATTCATACGTGTATTTCACATAAGTGAGAAATAGTAAAATTGCTGCTAATATACCCTTATAAAGGTACTAAGGATTTTGTTTATTCAGATCATAGGGGAGTGGTACCAAGCCGAAAATTAGGTATAGAAAAGAAATGAAAACCCAAGAATACATATGGGGAGATATACAGCACGTTTCACATTTGTCTTCCATTTTCATGGTGTACCTCTGGCTGGACCTTAACTCACTATTTAGACGTGACTAGCTTTAAATTTGCTTCATTCCTCCTGCCTCTGCCTCCCAAGTGCTGGGGCTACCAAGTGGGCACTACATTTCCCAGCCATATTTATCTTTTAATTTTTAAAAACTGAACTAACTCGTAGAAAGACATGGATAAATATCAGCTCTGATAAAATATCTGTCTGATAAAAACCAGACAGAGCACCAGTGACATCATCATCCAAACCTACCTGAATGAACCAATGAGTTTAATCAGGGTTACCTACAGGAGAGTGGCTGACCCAAGAGTACTGAATCATTGAAAAAATTCACACCTCATTACAGGTGAGACAGGTGAGCAGAAGGAGCCCCAGTTCAGTCAAACTCGCACCCTCAGTGCAATGAAGCTCTTGTGAGACCACAGTCTTCTGGGAAAGAACTGAACACATAGGAGAGAAAGTGAAAACACCTCAACCAAATCTCTGATGGCCACCCCACCGTGCCTTACACAAGGAAATATTAACAGACCTGCTCCTGTAAGTATCTACTATGGATGATCATATGCATTCCTACTTCAAGATGGTAGTTGTCATGGTTTGGAGGACAGCCTTCCATAACTACTCAAGGCAAAACTGACAACAATGCCCTATGGTTGAAACTCTGGTAGAAGCAAATGAGAAGAAACACAACGCAGCAAAGAGAAGAGAAAATGGAAGCTGAGAGGCTGCATCTGCCTCCTGCCCTCACAGTCACTGCAGTACCCTGAGCTCTATGAAGACAGCTCAAGGACAAGCCAGAGCTGGGCGAATCTGCCTCGCTGGGAAAAATCAGCTAAACACCATCAAAAGACATCCTAAGAACTGCTGAGTGACAAATGTGCTCGTGTGAATTCTGTGTCCCAAACTGAGAGGAGGAGTACAAGAAGAACATGGATATTTAGTTCAACTTCTCTGAGTTCTCTAGGACATGCATGCTCAAGCAGGCTGAAAGAAAACCAGTGGCAGAGAAAAGGGGTTGTCAAGGCTGAATGGAGCAAGAAAAAGAGTGAAGAAGATGCAGGAAGAAGATGCAGGATGAAGGGATGAGGAAAGGGAAGAAGGTGATAAATAAATTGGCTTTGGTGCAGTTTTGCTCTTGTTTATAAATCATTTAACCATCCTGGACACAACTCACTCCTTAAAAATTAATAAATAAATAAAAACTGAACTGCAAGGCTGTTTTTTTTAAATACTTGTTTTTTAAACTGTACAGTGTCTGTTTTTTTATAGTTAACTCTCTGCTGTGTATGTCTTTAGATAACCCTGTCCTGTTAGTGTTCTTTGTATCCACTAACCTTGCCTGGTACAGTCTAGGGGATGTAAATTTGTATGGAAATTCACAGTAGATTTTTGGAGCACAGAGCAAATTAGTTAAGATTACATATGGGGATGGGACGGTTTTTGTTTTGTTTCACCATCATCATATATAAAAATAATTATTCTGTTAATGGAATATTACTCCGTAGTTTCAAAAATCTGAATGTTTTTCTTTTTCTATTTTTTTATTATTTATTTGAGACAAAGTTTCTTTATGTAAAATTCCCCCAGTGAGAGCCCCTGGGTCTGTGGCAAGTTTGTTTGATTTATTGATTGATTGACTGATTGATTTGCAGTCCTGGATTGCACCCCAGATCCCCTATGCCCACCCGCTAGGCAAACTCTATCCCAAAGTCCCATCAGCAGTGACCACAATTACTTTGAAGAAGACTGTTCTGCTTGGTTAGTGATCTTTTCTCTCTGTGGAAATGTCTATCTTTGAGACTTCAGTCTGTCCTGGAGTCAGGTTTGGTAATTTGCACAGATGTAGAAAGATATCCTTTTTATCCAGATTTTCAAATGAATTTACATGGAATTATACAAAATGTATTATTGTTACTAATAGCGTCATTATTATCACTATTGTCGGGCCTTGTTGTGTATGCCTGGCCTTTTATCTCTGCGCTCATCAGGGAGAGGCATATGGGCATCTGTGAGTTTGAGGCCACCCTTGTTAGTTCATAATTTCCTCTCCTTGAGTTATTCGCTCTCTGTTTATATGCTGTCCTCCTTGCTTTCAACATTAGCTGGTGATTTCTCTAGTTTCTTTAATACTTTTTCAAAGAAGATATATTTTCATTGATTATGTTACCCAATATTATTATTTCTATGTGTTCTGATTTAATTTATTTGTGTTTTATTAGCGTTCAGAGTTTAACTAAATTCATCTGTTGTTAAATAGTTACCTGATGGTCAGAAATAATTATTGAATACAGTAGGCTGGTTCTCCACTCAGTGGCTTAAGCACACCCTACAAATTTTAACATGTTCAAATTACAGATTTTTTTTTATTTTCTTCATGGCTTGAGAGATGAATGCTGGGCTTGGGAGAAGGATCATTCACAAAAGTGCTTGCTGCATGAGTGTAAAGACCTGAGTTCAATTCCCAGAATCCACCTTTAAAAGCCAGATGTGGTAATATTCAACTTTTGTTTTTGTTTTTGTCAAGGTGTATTTTATTTTATTGAAAGAAGGTCTCACTGTGTAGAACTGACTGGCTTGTAACTCCCTATGTAGTCTGTCTGACCGTAGACTCACAGAGATCCTCCTGCCTCTGACTCTCAAGTGCTAGGATTAAATGTGTGTGTCACCACATCAGACTAAGATGATTTATTTTGTCTTTAATTATGTGTGTCTCTGTGTGTGATGATATATGTTTTTGAAGGGGCCATGAATGTGAGTGTAGGTTCTCATGGAGGCCAGAGGCAGTAGAGTTACTATCAACTATGATCCAACAGAAGTCAGTGCTGGGAAATGAACTTAGGTCCTCTGCAAAAGCCTTGTGTGCCCTTACCTGCTGAGTCATATTTCTAGCCCTAGAGGCTTGCATTTGTAATCCTACCACTGCAGGGGTGGGGCAAAACAGGAGGATCCCTAGTGCTTAGTGGTCAGTCAGCCTGGCCAGTGTCAGGTTCAAGGTCAATGAGAAACCCTATCCCAAAAACAATACAAATAGCTTCTGAAAGATGAGGCTTTCCTCTGGCTTACATACATACATACATACACAGAGGGGGGGGAAGGGAGAGAGAACAAGAACGAGAGAAATGGAGAGAGATGACCTGTATATACATGGACAGATAAACAAAACACAGGAGTAGACCGTAGGCAAGTGGTTTAGTAGAAGAGTTATTTCATTTCTTCCCCTAGTTCTGTTTTCGTCTTACTCTGTGCCTCATATAAGGTTGTTCTTTGCTAAGGTACCATATGTGCATAAGAAGTATTTCCCATTACAGAACATATATATATATATATATATATATATATATATATATATATACATATACATTCATTGGTAAGTTAGTAAACTGGCTCTTACGGAAAAAGAATAAAACTTCCTCATACCATTTGCCAATTCCTGTGTCATAAATGTCACCACCATGTACAGCTTGAGCTCATTTGTGTGACAGATGACCATGGATTTGGGGAGAGACAGAGTCTGTCCTTTCTCATCACATTATAGGAGCCAGGTTGACACAGCAGGTGGGGCTCATCCACCAAACTGACTGCCAGGTCTGTGCAAGACTTTCTAGAATAGGATAATTGAGTTGAGAAGCCTGTCCTTAAACGTGGATGGTACCATCCCATAGACTGGGGTCCCAGACTAAATGAAAAGAAGAAAATGAGCTGAGTCCCAGCACCCATCTCTACTTCCTGATAGTGGATGTGATGTGAGCAGATGCCTCACGCTCCTTCTGCCATGTCTTTGCTGCTTCGATAGACTGTCCCTTCAAGCCATGAACCAAAACCAACACGGCCTGTCAGGTATTTTGTCATGGCAAGAGGAAAAGTAATAATTGCTCTTGAGCAGCCTTGCAAGACTCCGACAGCTCTGTCTTGCTGTTCTTTTTGTCCTGTCATAAATTTGGAATGATTTCAGGAAGCTTCGGTTTCTGTCAGTGCCAATTAATGCAGGTCCCGGAGTTTCTGCTTTCCAGAGGTAAACCCCACACTAAATGACCATAAATATTGCTGCATTGTGTTTAGTCTCACTCCTTAGTGATATAAACCCATTCTTTTCCATTATTGGATCTGATTTTCCATCCTCAGGACTGTAGTCTCTGCTCATTATTTCCAGTTGCCTAACACTTCTCTTTGCATGTCTGAATTGTTGAGCCACAGATATGTTTTGATTTATAGCACCAAAATGGGTACACAACTGTTGGTTTTAGTGAAGTGATTGCAGCAGAATGCTGGAAGTCAGAGGGAAGAAAATGGAAACATTGCAAGATTCAGAGACTTCTGGCAACAGCTTCATAAGAGAAAGGCAGCATCCCGACAGCTGCTGGCCCAGCTCCCATTCCAGGGTGGGATTGTCCCCCTCTGAAAGAGTAGTGGTAAATGTTGATGGCACAGATTCTGGCAATCTTAGTTCTTAGAAAGTTTCGTAACCTTTGAAGGTTTCCTGAATAGAAAGGCAACCTGAAGCCTCACAGTGGTTGCCTGGCTTTGAAAAAAGGAATCCACATAATCTCCTCAGTGGAGACCACAGCGAGAAGGAAGCTATTGCCTGGATTCCTGCTGCCCTGAAGCTTATCTCTGGTGTCAAGGACATTCCACTTCTCTGTCTCAGCAGGTCACTGTAGACAAATCAAACACGACTAAGGAGGATGCCTGACTTAAACCCTTGGTACCCTATAATAAGCTGGTATAAGGATATCCTCACAAATCTTCATCTCCTGCTGTCTTTGACCAGAGTATGATGAAAAAAATAACATGGAAAACATAGATTTCATCAAGACTGAAGACAAATACCCATATGGTTCTGGCCACTGCCATCACCCCCTCCACTCATAGAGCATCGTAGTTCCAATGTCATCCCATCCGCCATACTTTTCTGGGGTGAGGAGTGAGACAGTACCCCAGCTCCAGCTGTTGTTGTACCCCTGGCATAGATAGTCTCAGAACATTCAGAAAGAAACTATCCAGAACCTGACATATTCCATTATTCCTTGCTCCTGCTGGCATTTCTTCAGGAGAACAGAAGAAAGAAGTCCAACTATTACTCCAGTCTCACCCCCAGAGTGTACAGCCAAAGGACACCCTAGAAGAAATTTTGTCAAAATTTATCCATGACACACTTGATCCCTGGAGGAAGCTCTCGTTGAGTAGGTCAGTAGGAGAAAAGCACCTGTCCACCAACCCTTCTTGTCAATGGTGTAGCCATAAGTTTCATACTGGGTGGTCATGCCTATAGTAGCATCAAAGATGAACACTGCAATTACTGATGCTTCTCAACATACACAGTTCATTTTTGCCTCCAATATGCTCCTAGTCTTGGTGGTCTTATACTATTAGTTCTGGTTGTGAGTGTCACAGAAGGGATAGATGGCTTTTGCTACTACATCTGTTCATGAAACACCTTGGCAAGAACAACCACCATCTAGTAGGAAGATAGTCATTTCAGGTTCGTCACTGGTACTGAAATAGCAAGTATTGGAGACTGATACAAATAAGAGCCAATAACTACACTCCCAAAGACACTGTATCAACCTCTGGAGGAAAGCACTCTCAAAAGAGAAGTATACACAAGGCTTTCTCTATTTATAATCTTGCTGTCTATACTACATTTCCCTGTAACAAGAGAATGTCCCTATTCTTGCAGAACCCACAGAGAAGGCAGGTTGATCTGTGTCCAACATATTATGAACATACCCAAACTCACTAGTCATGATTAGAGAAGCTGCTGGTAGAAAAACACATAGTGCCCAGGCATAAATAGAGCCAATATCACATTTCAAATCAGTACTTCAAGATGCTTTATTAAGAGAAAGTCAGTTAAAAAGAAGTTTAAAAGAAGACTAATAGATAAGAGTGGTAAGTGTCTACATCACCAGATATATAAAGCTCAGTATAGACACAAGGTAATAGGAAGCCTCCTCAAGATCCCAACTCTCTCCTTACAGATTCTAAAGAAACTTAAAGGGATGGGATGCCTGATGAAGGTGATGGGCTAGTGGCACCCACCAACATCTAACACCCCCTACGGGAGAGACTGGAGCAACTAAAGAAGGGTAGTCACCCCTCGAACTGTGTCACTCTGGAAAGACACTGAAGTTTAAGTTTTAGTCTCAAATAAGTGGGCCTTAAAAAGAAGGGGAGAAGAAGAGAAAGGGGAGGAGGAAGAAAAGGAGGGAGAGATGGAGAAGAGGAGGAATAGGAAGGAGGTAAAAGAGGATGAGGAAAGTGATTTGAAGAGAAAAAGAGAGGAAAAAACTACTACAAGCCACGAAGCCATAGTAGCTTGGCAAAGGCAGGATCTGAGTGGGAGCGGGTAGAGGAAAGGTCCAGAAAACTCATGCTAAACGTATAGTGGCAGAGAGAAGGAAAAAGAAAAGCCAGGGAATTTAGAGACCAGATGCAAGGAGAGAAACGGAGCTTCAGCAAGTGGAACTCACAGAAGCAGTGTGGCAGAAGGCATGACAGACACACTCAGAAGCCACCAAAACTGGTCTCAACACCAAGCAGATTTTCAGTCTAACCAGACTGACCAGAGAGGCGTCCTGCCATCTACACTGACTGCTGATGCCCTCACTGTGTGCTGCTGTCCTGGCTACCCACTGCCATCAGGACAGCCTTTTCTTCTGCACTCTCCTTTCCCATCCACCTTCACCTTCCTGCTTCTTCACCATCTTTCTCTGTTTCTAAGTTTCCCCTTATCTGTATTAGGTTTCGCTTGTTTCTCTGTAAATTGTAGCAGCAAGCCGCTTGTTCATCCCTGCCGCCCAGAACCAGAACAGCGGGGACTGCCACATAAGTAGTTGGATCTTCTCTTTCTTATATTCCCCTACTCTCTTGTGTTCATTTACCACCCCCTGCTTTTCTCTTCATCCCAGTACTATTCCCTCACATCACATTTCTGTTTTCCCATCCCTGTCTGCAGCAGTCACCACCTTCTTAGTGTACGCCTTCCCTTGCGCTGTTATTGAAGCCGTTGGCATTCGCAAGTGTTTTCTGTACAAAATAGAAAAGAAGTTTCAGCTAAACAATTGGCATTAATACCATTTTATGTCGTGACATGTTTAGTTAAGGGATGAGCAACTCAGTATCTCTATCCATATTAATTAGATATAAAAGTCTTATATATATATATATATAATTGTATATATATATACAATTAGCCAGCTATCGATATCACAATATCAAACAAAAACCTAAATTACTGAGTGACTCACAGAGTCATCTACACTTTTAAAACAGTTACAGGATTAAGTTATTTGGTAGATAGATATATAGATAGATTGAAAAATATAAAGTATATGTGAATCCAATACAGAAAATCAGGCAAAGGTAACTTGTTGTAAGAAAGATGTTGGAGAAGGAGGAGGCAGAAGAAGAGGAGGAGGTGAGGAAGGAAAAGAGAAGGAAGAGCAGGAAGAGGAGAGGGGAGAAGAGAATCGAGAATATGGACAGAGAGAAACATAAGGAAGGAATGAGGTGGAATCAGAGAAGAAAATACACACAGCAACTTATTCCAGTAAGACATCCTTGGCCCCAGAGGAAAAGGATAAAATTCTGAGACTTGTTAAAGCTATGTAAAAGGGGAGCTGCCTTTGCTTTATTTACACCCATGCTTCATACATCATTTCTGTGATATTTCAATATACCTTTATTGTGAAAAGCCAAATGCAGCTGTGTTGTGAAGAAAAAAAAATGTATGCTAACAAATTTCAAGACTAGTAGCTTCTCTACAGACGGGCACATTTCAGTTAGGGCTCTCTGTGTGGCTGTGTGTTTACAGTGACAATCTACATAAGCAGCAGAGGTGTCCACAGTTTGCTAGTCCTGCCTCTTCTCAAACCTTAGGAGAAGCCCTTGGGTCAGTGCACCTGCCAGAACAGGCAAGTGATTCTGTGTCGCTGTGCTCCCTCTCCCATTGGACACGGCTTAGCGCTTATCTCTTTCTCCAGAGGGGAAGAATACATCAATAGATACTTTGGTAGATGGAGACAAATGACTTCGGTGCTTAAAAAGCAAATGGCTCGTACCAAACAATCCTTGCTGTTCTCGCTTAGCTGTCATTCTTCTGCCCCCAGAATTCATCTGCGTCATTCAGCACCGAGTTTCTGATAGTTTAGAGAAGATGAATCATGTGTCCCTTGGCTCCCACTGTTTAATAGAAACACGATAGACAAATCCATTCTGTGTCCACTGTGATCTATCATGGGGACACAGCGGTCACCACTCCAATATCTTTCCTATGTGACTTCTTATTCATAAAAGAGATACCTACCACTAAAGTGTTAGATAATCCAAACAAGACCCCTCACACAAACAGCAGGCAGTATGTGGTAGTGTTCTGAAAAATGCTCAAATGCACTGACTGAACAGAGTGAGGGAGACCGGAAAGATTAGAGGGGTTTGATTCAGGAAACTGTAGTGGCTGAGATGCAAGATTTCAAGACCCTCAGAGCAGGACTCTAATCAAAATGATGAACGTGTGATTAGCCACAACAATTCTCTTACTACTCTTGTTATAATTGTTTACAGAAAATACCCCTGGGGTAGTTTTCAAATTAATGTATCATTGAAGCTTTCCAGGTAAATGCTAAAAATGATTCCAGTTCTGGACTGAGGTGGCGGTGGGGAGGTTCTGTCACTAAAACACTTTCCTTCAAGTGTGAGGGCACCACTTTAATCCCAGCACTTATGAGGCAGAGACAAGTGGATCTCTGTGAGTTCAAGCCCAGGCTGGTCTACAGAGTATGGTTTCATTTTCACCCTCAGAATCCAGGTAAGTAACCCGTTGTGGTAGCCTGGGTTTGTGATCCCAGCACTGGAAAGGCAAATATCAAGCAGAAACCTGGAGCTCAATGACCAAAACCTAAACACTTGGCAAAATTCCAGGCCAATGAGAAATCTGGTGTCTTAATTATGGTTTCTATTGCTGTAAAGAGACATCCATGACCACAGCAACTCTTACAGAGGAAAACATTGAATTGACTTATAGTTTCAGAGGTTTGGTCCATTATCATCATCATGGCAGGACATAGTGGCATGCAAGCAGACATGGCACTGGAAAAGGAACGGAGAGTTCTACATCTTGATCCACAGGCAACTGGAAGTGAACTGTCTGCCACACTGAACATGGCTTGAACAAAGGAGACATCAAAGCCTACCCTCACAGTGACACACTTCTTCCACCAAGTCCATACCTACTCCAATAAAGCCACACCTTCCAACAGTGCCACTCCCTTTGGGAGCCATTTTTCTTTCAAACCACCACACCTGGTTTTCTTTTTCTTTCTTTTTTTTTTTTCAATTGATCTCAACATATTTATTTGTTTTCAAAGTAAATATAAATTTTTAAATAATGTTTAACATCCTTAGCCAATAGTAAAATGCACATTGTAACACTTTGAGATTCCACTCAGCCCAGTCAGAATGGCTAAGATCAAGAAAACAAAGGACATTTGAGTTTCCTCTTTGAGAATTCTTTTTAGATTTGTAGTGTTATTTGTTTTCTTGATGTCCAGGGTTTACTTTTTTAGTTTGTTATATATTTTGGATAATATCCCTCTAGAAGATATGTAGTTAGTTGGTAAAATCTTCTCCCATATTGAAGCTTACCCCTTTGCCTATATGAAGGTCAATCAATAAAAACCTAGAGACAGAGAAACTGGGGTTCAAACTGAAGATCTGAAAAGCAAAACAGCCAGCCACTGACTTTTACCTCAACCTCACACTGAAACGGTGATCCTGCCACCAGGAATCTCAGAATGAGACTGTGTCTGACAGCTGTCTCCTCCCGTTTTACACTCCTCTCTAGGGCTGGAATTAAAGGCATCCATCACTGGGATTAAAGGCATGCACTGCCAAATTTCTATGGCAAACTAATGTGGCTACCGGGATTCAAGGTGTGTGTTTCTACTGCTTGGTTTGTAAGACTAACCAATGGGGCTGTTTTACTCTCTAATCTTCAGGCAATCTTTATTTATTAAGATACAAATGAAATGCCACTATAGCTGAATGATGGTATCTTTTGCCATGTAGAAGCTTTTCAGTTTCATGAGTTCCCCTTTATTAGTTGTTCTTGTGGTTTGTACTATTGGTGCTCTGTTTGGAAAATCTTTTCTCATGCCAATGAATTTGAGACTATTCTCTACTTTCATTTCTATCAGATTCAGTGTAGCTAGCCTTATGTTGAGGTCCTTTGAAGGTGAGTTTTGTGTCGAGTACTAAGATCAATCTATTTGTGTCCTTCTATATGAAGCCATCTAATGTGACCAACATGATTTAATTGTTGAAGATGCTGTATTTTTTACATAGTGTATTCCTGGCATCTTTATCAAAATTTAGGTAGCCATAGGCATGTGAACTTAGCGTTTGAGTCTTCAGTTTGATTTCATTGATCAATGTGTCTGTATTTGTGTCAAGAGTCTGCTATTTTTATTACTATAGTTTTGTAGTATAATTTGAGTTTGGAGATGGTGATACCTCTGGCAGTTCTTTTATTTTTTTTCCTTATTTATTTATTTATATGAATTTCCACTTCCTCCCCTCTTCCCAATACCCTCCCGCTCCCCCCACTCCCTCTCCTCCTCCCTCACCATTCCCAAGAGCAGTCAGGGTTTCCTGCCCTGTGGGAAGTCCAAGTTCCTCCCCCCTCCCTCCAGGTCCAGGAAGGTGAGCATCCAAACAAACCAGGATCCCAAAAAGCCAGTACATGTAGACGAAACAAGACCCAGTGCCATTGGCAATGCCTTCTCAGTCAGCCCCCATGTCAGCCACATTCAGAGAATCCAGTTTGATCACATGCTCGTTCAGTCCCAGTCCAGCTGGCCCTAGTGAGCTCTCATTTGATCAGTCGCCTTGTATCAGTGGGTGAACGCACCCTTCGCGGTCCTGATTTCCTTTTTAATGTTCTCCCTCCTTCTGCTCTTCATTTGGACCTAGGGAGTTAAGTCCAGTGCTCCAGTATGTGTCTCTGTCTCTATCACCATCCTTCGCCAGATGAAGGTTCTGTGGTGACATGCAAAATATTCATCAGTACGGTTATGGGCCAAGGCCAGTTCAGGCACCCTCTCCTCTGCTGCCCAGGGAACAATCTGGGGACCTCTCCTTGGGCCTGGGAACCCGTCCAGAATCAAGTCTCTTGCAAACCCTAAAATGGCTCCCTTAGTTGAGATATAAACTTCCCTGTTCCCATAGTCATCCTTCCTCCCTCCCCCACCATTCCCCCAAGACATCCCCAATCCTACCCCTCTCCCCTCTCCCTAACCATCTCCCCTTACTTCCACCCCCACACCCCCCACCCCTGTGCACCCAAGTTTGCCTGGCAATCTTGTCTACTTCTAATATCCAGGAGGATAACTATATGATTTTCTTCAGGTTCACATTCTTATTTAGCTTCTCTAGGATCACGAATTATAGGCTCAAAGACCTTTAACTATGGCTAGAATCCACTTATGAGTGAGTACATACCATATTCCTCTTTTTGGGTAAGGGTTACCTCGCTCAGTAAAGCGTTTTCTATTTCCATCCATTTGCATGCAAAATTCAAGATGTCATTGTTTTTTACTGCTGAGTAAAACTCTAATGTGTATATGTTCCACACCTTTTTTAACCATTCTTCTATTGAGGGGCACCTAGGTTGTTTCCAGTTTCTGGCTATTACAAATAGTGCTGCTATGAACATAGTTGAACAAATGCTTTTGTGCTATGATAGGGCATCTCTTGGGTATATTCCCAAGAGTGGAATTGCTGGGTCCTGAGGGAGGTTGACTCCCAGTTTCCTGAGAAACCGCCACACTGATTTCCACAGTGGCTGCACAAGTTTGCATTCCCTCCAACAATGGATGAGTGTTCCCCTCACTCCACATCCTCTCCAGCATAGGCTATCACTGATGTTTTTCAGTTTAGCTAATCTGACTGGTGTAAAATGGTATCTCAAAGTTGTTTTGATTTGCATTTCCCTGATCACTAAGGAGGTTGAGCATGACCTTAAGTGTCTTTTGGCCATTCAAAATTCTTCTGTTGTGAATTTTCTGTTCAGATCAGTACCCCATTTTTTAATTGGGTAATTAGAGTTATAGTGTCTAGTTTCTTGAGTTCTTTGTATATTTTGGAGATCAGACCTTTGTCTGATGAGGGGTTGGTGCAGATCTTCTCCCAGTGGAAAGGTAGCCTTTTTGTCTTCCCGACAGTGTCCTTTGCTTTACAAAAGCTTCTCAGTGCTGTGAACTTTCCTCTTAGCACTGCTTTCATAGTGTCCCATAGATTTGAGTATGTTGTGTCTTTATTTTCGTTAAATTCAAGGAAGACTTTAATTTCTTTCTTTATTTCTTCCTTGACCCAGGGGTGATTCAGTAGATGACTGTTTAGCTTCCACGAGTTTGTAGGCTTTCTGGTTTTAGAATTGTTATTGAATTCTAACTTTATACCGTGGTGATCCGAAAAGACACAGGCGGTTACTAATATTTTTTTGTATCTGTGGAAGTTTGCTTTGTTAGCGAGTATGTGCTCAATTTTCAAGAAGGTTCCATGAGCTGCAGAGAAGAAGGTATATTCTTTCCTATTTGGGTGGAATGTTCTATAGATATCTGTTAAGTTCATTTGATTCATTACCTTTCTTAATTCTCTTACTTCTCTGTTGGGTTTCTGTCTGATTGACCTGTCCATTGGTGAGAGAGGTGTGTTGAAGTCTCCTACAATTAGTGTGTGTGGTTTGATGACTGCCTTGAGTTCTAAAAGTTTTTCTTTTACATAAGTGGGTGCTTTTATATTAGGGGCATAGATATTCAGGATTGAGACTTCCTCCTGATGAATTGCTCCTGTTATGAGTATAAAATGTCAGTCTCCATCTCTTCTGATTGATTTTAGTTTGAAGTCAATTTTGTTGGAAATTAGAATGGCCACACCTGCTTGTTTCTTAGGTCCGTTTGCTTGAAAAACTTTTTCCCAACCCTTTACTCTGAGTAGATGTCTGTCTTTGTGGTTGAGGTGTGTTTCTTGTAAACAGCAGAATGTTGGATCCTCTTTTCATATCCAATCTCTTAATCTGTGCCTTTTTATAGGTGAGTTAAGTCCATTAATATTAAGTGATATTAATGACCAGTGGTTGTTGACTCCGGTTATTATTTTATTTATTTATTTATTTATTTATTTATTTATTTATTTATTAGTAGAGTTTGTGTGTTTCCCTTCTTTGAGTTCTGCTTGTGAAAGGTTGCTAGATGTCTGAGTTATTGTAGGCAGTATTGACAATGTTGGATTCCTTGGATTGCGATTTTCCTTCTATTACTTTCTCTAAGGCTGGATTTGTGGCTATGAATTGTTTAAATTTGTTTTTATCCTGGAATATTTTGTTTTCTCCATTGATAGTGAATGATAGCTTGGCTAGCTATAGTAGTCTGGGTTTGCTTCCATGGTCTCTTAGTTTCTGCAGTACCTCTATTCAGGACCTTCTGGCTTTCATCGTTTCCATAGAGAAGTCCGGTGTAAGTCTGATAGGTTTACCTTTATAAGTTACTTGCCCTTTTTCCTTTGCAGCTCTTAATATTCTGTCTTTAATCTGTGTGTTTTGTGTTTTGATTATTATATGGCAAGGGGATTTCTTTTTTTTGATCAAGTCTATTCGGTGTTCTGTATGCTTTTTGAACCTTCATAGGAATATCGTTCTTTAGGTTGGGAAAGTTTTCTTCTATAATTTTGTTGAATATATTTTCTGGGCCTTTGATCTGCAATTTTTCTTCTTCTTTAATCCCTATTATTCTTAGATTTGGTTTTTTTTATTGTGTCCCAGATTTCTTGAATGGTTTGTGATGAGAATTTGTTGGATTTGCTGTTTTCTTTGATCAGAGCATTTATTTTCTCTATGGTATCTTCAACATCTGATATTCGTTCTTCCATCTCTTGTATTCTATTGGTTATGTTTGATTCTGTAGTCTCTGTTCGTTTACCTAGATTTTCCATATCCAGCTGGCCCTCGGTTTGTGTTTTCTTCATTGCCACCATTTCAGTTTTCAATTCTTGAACTGTTTCCATTACCTGTTTGATTGTTTTTTCTTGGTTTCCCAGTGTATCATTCATGGATTTTCTCATCTCTTTAAACTTTTTGTTATACTTCTCATCCATTTCTTTACTCATTTCTTCAATATTTTTGTAGTACTTCTCATCCAATTCTTTAAGGGAGTTATTCATATCCTGTTTAAGGGACTCTATTGCTTTCATAATGACATTTTTTTTCCACTTCTTCTGGATTAAGGTGTTCAAGTCCTTCTATTGTAGGGTCATTGGGATCTGGTGATTTCATGTTGTTTTTCAGATTGTTGGAGGCATTCTTGCCTTGGTGTCTGCCCATCTCTTTCTTCAAATGCTCTCTATTGAAACTTCTGATACCAGGTCAGGTTCTCTTGTTGGGCAGGGACTTCACTGACAGAAGGCCTACCTTTCCTCAGGCAGGCTAGTGAAACATAGGCACTCCCTCCTGCAGGGTTGCGCTCACAGCCCAGGCCCAGCACGCAAGGCAGCTGAGCTGGGGAAATCCCCTCCTCCAATGAATGTCTGCTAGAAGATCAGTGCCCCTTGCTATCCAGGAATGTCGCTGAGCTGACTCAGGGCCCATCTGTCCTCAGGCAGGCTATTAAAACACAGGAACTGCCTCCTGCCGGGTTGCACCCACAGCCCAGGCCCAGCGCACAAGGCAGCCGAGCTGGGGAGATCTTATGGCCCCAGGGAGAAGGGAGGAAGAGATGAAGGTGTCACACCAGGTTTTCATAAAAAGTTGAGAACAACTGAATGTTTACCTTATCTTGTCCCCAATGTACATATATTCATGGTCTCTCTCTCTCTCTCTCTCTCTCTCTCTCTCTCTCTCTCTCTCACACACACACACACACACACACACACACACACACACACACACACACTGGATCTCTGTTATGCTATCGGTCCTCCATTTTGGTTCATGCAGACAGATGTGATAGGAATGTCTATTGTGCTCAGATTATGGCTTCATCAGCATTCTGTATCCACTTGGATTCATTCCCTGAAGACTTTCAGTCTCTTGAACTTTGATACTCTGGGATGATTCAGAGGTAGTTTTGCAATGATTTCTCCTGATGACTATAGACCAGGTCATGAATTTTGTTTTGTTTTGTTTTGTTTTTTCATTCTGTTACATCATGTGCCATTTTATTTCCCATTATAAACACTAAAACTCCAGACTTCTACTTCTGGGAAAATCCCTTCAGCTTCCCCACGTGAACATCTAATACCCATTCTTCCTACTTCCTCACCATGGGTCTCCACAGCCTGAATGGAGATGGTTATTATAGATGCCCAGAAATTTTAGTGTGATCTTGTAATAGGCACAGAAAGTGGTTAGAAGCACGATTCAAATGGTGGTTATGTGTGTTTCTGGTATGTCTGGGATACCTGAAAAAAAAAATCAAAGGCTTTGACTAAATCAGTGGCTTGTAAATGCCGATCTTTGGAACCCTGGCACTTATCAGAAAGCCTTACAGCTGACTCTTTGATCAATACACAGCACAGTGGTTAAGAAGATAGGGCCTCCCCTCCTATCTTACTTCCCAGGCTACCCCTTAAGCCAGAGAAGTTTTGTTTCATCTACCTAATTGTGATAATGATCTTTATCTGTCAACTTGGCACAACCTAGAATTACCTAGACAAAGAGTCTCATGAAGGATTGGGGTGACCCTTGGACATGTCTGTGGAGGATTGCTTTGATTACCAATATTAGTTTATATGGGAAGATCCACCCCACTGTGAGTGCCACCGTCCCTAGGCAGGGGCCTAGATATGGAAGAGTAAATACCAGAGCTTAGCAAAAGCAAGCAACTTGGTAGTTATGAATGCATTTGTTTCTCTTTGCTCTTAATGTTGAATGGTTTGTGACTAGCTGGTTCAAGTTTCTACCACCTTAATATTCCTCCTATGATTGAGTGTAACCCAGGCCCATGAACTAAAATTAAGCCTTTCTGCTGTAAATTGCCTGTTGCCAGGGCATTTTATCATAGCAACAGAAATGGAACTTGGGCAAAACTATAACTTAATTTGGTCAAAGGAATGGAGTGTATCTCTCTTAGCTCAACTTGTTTAATAAATGGGCTTGGTTTATAGACTTCCTAAATTAATTGATCTCGATGTATAGTTGGACTTTCCTTTAAGCCATCAGATGACAAATAATGACACAGAGACTAACTACTAATTATGAAAGTTGATCCTTAGCTTAGGCTTATTCCACTAGCTCTTATAACTTAAATTAACCCATGTTTTTGTTAATTTACTTTCTATCATGTGGCATTACTTCTCCTTCATCTTGCACCTTCTGTTTCCTCTCCATGTCTCCTGGAATCTCCTGAGCACCTCAATTCCTCTTCTTCCTTTCCATCCCCAGCAATCCTGCCTATACATCTTGCCTAGCTGTTGATCATTCAGCTTTTTATGACACCAATAATAGCAATACACAGTGTACCAATATCCCACAAAATCCATGTATCCCAAAAAGCTATGTGTCCCTAAAATAATCTAGACAGCATTAAGTCTTTAAATCTAAAGGATATTTGGGCTTCTATGACACCTCCAGACTCCTGGTAAAGTTCCACAGTGTGAAGCCTTTTCAACTCTAATGCTTTCTCTGGATCCATAATGCCAAAATAATTTGAACAGAAATTTTCATTCTTAATTTAAAATATTTTTAAAAAGAGAATTGAGGGTTTGAATTTTTGTTGTTGTCTATTTGTGTGTTTTGTTGTATTTATTTATTTCTATTTGGTTTGAGGTCTTGCGCTTATGTGTGCTCATGCTTGCATACAGTTGTACATACCTGTGAGCGTATATGCACAGGTGAGGGCAGGTCCATGTGTGCAAGAGCACATGTGCATGTGGAAGCCAGAGGTCAACACTATGTAGCTTGTTTAGTCACTCTTCATCATTTCTTTCTTTGAGACAGATACCTCACCGAGCCTAAAGCTTGTCGACATGGCTAGGCTAGATGACTATCAGGCTCCAGGAATCGCATTTCTGAGATTGTCGGACTATACTACCATGTGGGCAAGTTATGTGGGCATAGAAATTGGTCCTTGCACTTTCATAGCAAGCCCTTTATCAACTAAGCTATTTCCAGCTGTGTGTGTGTGTGTGTGTGTGTGTGCGTGTGTGTGTGTGCGTGCGTGCGTGCGTGTGTGTGTGTGTGTGTGTGTGTGTGTGTGTGTGTGTGTGTAGCTCAAATTAAAATAGCACACCAACCAGAAGCCAAACATCAGTGTGGGTCTGGTGAGCAGGCTAGAGCCTAAGGGGATGTGGCATCTCATACAATAAATGAAGCAATAAGAACATAGAACCTTGCACATTTGTTGACTTTGATCTGTTTTAACATGACTTTTCACTAGATACCTGTATTCTATAAGCCCACATGAAGAAGAAAACGATCCCAGTGAAGCCTCCAGCAAAAATGCATAAGTTCGGGCACAAGCATCCTGGTTTTCAGAGACACAGCAAAGAGAAGAAGACTTCCTGTCTATGGTCCTTTTGTCTGCCTTCTACCATGAATGCCAGAAGTTGATTCTTGTACATTTACACTAAGAATCACTTTGTAGACTACAACATGGAAAATCCTTTGGAAAACGCCCAACAAAGATAGTACACCACATATTTAGACTACAAGACCAGATATTTTAAATTATTGCCATCTCTGGGCCCCTAGAGACAGCCAAAGAACACTAAGGAAAGATCTAGAAATGAATGCCCAAGGATAACACAAATTACAGCTTCTGAACATCAGGAGACAAAAGTGTAAGGAAGTTAATTTTCATATGGTACCAATCTGATTTGTATGGGTATGTGGTTTATCTCCCATCGGAAAGAACAACTCTCTGGCCTTGTAGCATCGAAGTTGACATGCCCCATGTACTGGGTAATGAGGGAAGACAAGACAATTTGGGGTGGTTCTAAACTGCTGCCTCAAGGCCATTTTCTTTTTCTGCTGTTAAAGCCATAGCTCCTTTGCAGAATGCAGCAAATGACATATTTATCTGGACATCTTAAGATCTGTTCAAGTTCTCCTCCCCACCCCCCTTCTACCCTCCCTTCTCCCCCCAACCCCCATGTTCCCAATTTTGTCAGGAGATCTTGTCTATTTCTTTTTTCCAGGAGGCTCTATATGTGTTTCTCTTAGGGTTCTCCTTGTTATTTAGCTTCCATTTTCTCCTCGTTATCTAGCTTCCGTAGGGTCAGGGATTATAGGCTCATTATCCTTTGCTTTATAGCTAGTATCCACTTATGAGTGAGTACATACCATGTTCATCTTTCTGGGTCTGGGTTACCTCACTCAGGATGTTTTTTTTTCTCTAGTTCCATCTATTTGCATGCAAATTTAATATGTCATTGTTTTTTATTGTTGAGTAGTACTCCATTGTGTAAATGCACCACATTTTCTTTATCCATTCTTTGGTTGAGGGGCATAGTCAAGATGGGGGAAGGACAGAGACGCAGAGCAAGGAAAGAGAAATTTTGATTGAAGGAATCATTATGGTGTTAGCAAAAAACCTGGCATTAGAGAAATTTCCAGGAATCCACAAGGATGATACTAGCTAAGACCTTAAGCAATAAAAAAGAGGGTGCCCGAACTGGCCTTGCCCTGTAGTCAGATTGGTGACTATCTTAAATGTCACCATAGAACCTTTATCTAACAATTGATGTAGACAGGACAGAGACCCACAGTGAAGCACTGGTCTAAGCTCCCAAAGTCCAGTTGAAGAGTGGGAGGAGTGAGAATATGAGCAAAGAGGTCAAGACCACGACGCAGACAGCCACTGTAACAGTCTACCTGAGCTGATGGGAGGTCACCAACTCCATCCAGACAAGGAAAGAACCAGCATAAAACCAAGTTAAACCCTTTGAATGTGTGTGACAGTTGTATGAGTGGGGCAGACTGCAGGACCACTGTAAGTGGTACCATGATTTATCCCTACTGCTTGTACTGGCTTTTTGAAACCCATTCTCTTTGGTTGGATACCTTGCTCAGCCTGGATATAGTGGGGAAAGCCTTGGTTCTTCCTCAGAATAATGTGCTTTGCCTTTGCTTGGGAGTGGATGAGGGGTGGGAAGGGGAGGTTAGGTAGGAGAAATAGGAAGAGGGGAGGGAGTGGGAATGGAGACTGGGATGTAAAATGAGAAAAGATCTGCTAACATGAGGTGATTTTCAATTCCCACTTTAAATGCAGCCTTCCTTCTGTCCTTCCTAATTTCTAATAGAGATCATTTCAGAACAGCATGAAAAGGATGGTAGCTGAGACATGGGGGCTAGGGATAGTAACATGCTTGCTACACCATATGAAGACCTGAATTTGATCACACACACACACACACACACACACACACACACACACACACACACACACTATGAGGCTATTACTGACTGCTTATAATCCCAGAGCCAGGGAGGCAGAGACAGGTGGATGCCTGGAACTCTCTGGACATCCAGTCCAGTTGAATCAATGCATTCCAAGCCAATATGAGACTCCAAATCAAAAAAGTAAGGTGGATGGTGCCTGAGAAAGGGCATCCAAGTTTGACCTCTGACCTTCACACACAGTACACATCGGTACATGCAATATGTGTATACACACACACACACACACACACACACACACACACACACACAAACATTCATACACAACCTCCAAGGAATATCTAAGATGAGACTTTTAGAAAACACCTTTGTCGGGCTCAGATCTGACATGACTTCGTGTGTTCGGAAGTTAGAAATCAAGAGGAGACAAGAACGGGTCATAGTCTCGTTTTCATTTTCTTTGATTCTATCTAAAGCCTTTGAAGTTACATGCTGTGTGTGAGAGTCCTCTTCCATGATCGGGTTTTTAACCCAAGGAATTATACATTTTATCAACTGATTTGTGAACTGTGACCCTCCCTGAATCCTTGACTTAGTTACGAGTAATTGCTTTGAAGTGGCGCAGAATGGACTTCATTCAGAAAGCAGCCCTTTGCCTCCCAGTTAGCTTCTAGCAGAAAGCACGTAAAGCGGCTGCGCCTGGAAAAGGCCAAGACCACAATTTAAGCTCATGTCACTTCTTCATAGAAGCTCAAAGCATAGCTTATAATGGCTTGCATTTGATACTCTGTCTGCATGTTATGTGTCTGCAAGTTAATTTAGACTGCAGGCCATGGGCAGAGAATACTGTCCAATGCCTTGACAAAGCTATAGTCGCTTCATGTTAAAAACAAGCAAACAAACATAAGAACCTTTTGCAATGGTTGAAGAGATGACTTGTGGGTTAAGAGTACAAACTGCTGAAGCAAAGGACCCCAGTTTGATCCCCCACACCCACATCAGGTGGCTCACAAACTCCAGGGGGATCCAGTGCCTCTGGTTTCTGTGAACATTGAACTCACACGTGTACACACATGTATGCACACAACTAAGACAAAAATAAATATTAAAAATAAATTTTCTGCATAAAAGGGACACCTCCTGATATTTGGGTGCTCACTGCCAAAAGCCTACCTCCTCCTTGATCAATTATAAAAACAGTATCCCATAATTGACTGACCCCTACTGAATGTCAAAACTCTGTACTGTTTAAAATGCATGTGCTTTGAGGTAACAAAGTGAGAATAGAAGCGATAGTTGTTAATACTGTTTTTCAACGTGGTAAGATCAGAGACAAACCTTTGCTTGTGTCTGTGAGAAAGTTTCCACATTGGAGTTAACAGAGGTGGATAGCCGCACCATAAATGTGGGCAGCACCATCCCAAGGGCTGGAGTCCTAGACTGAATTAAAAAGGAGAAAGTGAGCTCAGCACGGGCATTCATCTCTGTTCCCTGACTGCACATGGAATTCGATCCTTTGCCCCATGCCACTGCCTCCATGCCTTCCCCATTATAATGGACTGTATCACTTCAAACTGTGAGCCAAAATAAACCCTTTCTTCCAAAAATTAGACCTGTTTGGTGTTTTGGTGCAGTAGCAAGCTGATAACTCATTCAGTGACTTATTCAAATCAATTCTAATAACAAAAAGGGGCACAGTGTCTCATCTAAGTTCTGACTTTTTCCCTTGCTCTGTTCAGCCATTTTCAGCAGGTGCCTTTCATTTTTTCTCATCAAAAGTTGGCTGTTTCACAAAACTGAATTTCAAGGGAGTCGTGGAGCTATTTTTAACTTGGTACCTTGCTTTTACCAAACAATGTTGGAGTTTTCATAGTAAGGAAGAATAAAGAATCAATATCAGACTGACTGCAGAATTTGCCCTATACCCAAGCTGGAGCAACACACTTGAGGTGAATAAAAATGGGTCTTACAAACCATAGCCAAGACCTCTGCAGACTTCTGAATTCAAGAAAAGCATGCCTGAAGAGGTTTGATAAGCCCTTTTATTGGGTATTTTAGGATGTATAGAACCATAATGATGTTCAATTTATTTTCTCAATATCTTAATAAAATTGTTATTGCCTTACTAATTCTGTATAGCAAACATCTGTGGGACGAGACAGTCCATCTGGATTGTACGTCAGCACATTTTCTGGGACTTGAAGGATGGTGTAGCTTGGCTTACTCAGTTGTGACTCAATGCCAGAACATCCATGGCCATACATTCATTGTCATTCTTGAATCAACAGATTAGCCAATGCTGAAGAGATAGGAATGCAAAGGACACGGCTGTTCAACCATGTATCCTGAACCCCAAGGTTCTACTATTCTCACATCTACTAAAATCTACTGATTAATTCAATACCCTTGGATAAGCCCCAACTCACCCTATTTCCTTAAGACATTTTTGGAGAAAAATATCTCCAAAGGTATCTTTCAAACCATGAAGACACAGAAAGAAAGCTGTAACAAATTAAGGCAACATTAAATCTACCAAGAGATTCTCCAGGATGCTATCTGATCATAGCACTCATTTCCCATCAAAGCAGGGTGGGGAAGAGTCACGGTGTTATAAATTCTGTAACAGAAACTCATAAAATAACAAAACTCATAATTTCTAGACAAAAACATCTTTTATAAGATATGGTGACTTTTTCCCTTACTGCAAGAAAAGCGTCTATTCACAGAGGCTTGCTTTGTAGTTTTTCTTCATGGGGGCTGAATGTAAGCTGGGGCTTAATCTTCAGTATCACTCACCAGGGTAACCACCCGTTTTATTGTTTTGGGAACAAAGTCTCTCACTTTTGCCTGGAACTTACCAGTTGGTTAAGCTGACTGGCCGTGAGCCTCAAATTCTCCAGTGCTTGGACTCCAATCCTCACTCTCCTTGACCTTCTTTATATGGATGATGACAATAGAAGCCAGGGCCTTGTTTTACTCCATCAAACACTTTGCTGACAGCCCAGAGTGGGTTAATTTTAATGATGCCTATGAGAAAGGAAAAACATTTTATGCCTCAAAGGCATCTAATCAAAGTTCTGGTTACTCTGTGACACTTTGGTGAAAGCACATTTTACATACTTATTGCTTTGTTTATTTAAAATATATAAATTGTGCATGTGTGCTTGTGTGAGAGAGAGAAAGAGAGAGCGAGAAAGAGAGAGAGAGAGAGAAAGCATGGCTACACGCCAGGGTCAGATGACAACTTGTTAGACTTGTTTTCCAACTTCCTGCTATGTTGGTCGCAGGAATCAAATTCATGTCACCATGCCTGGTGGCAAATGCCTTTACTCCCTGAGCCATCTTGCTGTCTTTACTGTGTGTATACTTTAGAGTTAAGCATAGGGATCAGTCTTTACTTGTTACACATAATATTAATGCTAGAAGTGTTCTGTGAGACCAAAAATCCAAAAATGTCTTGAAATTACTTTTTTTAAAAAAAAATTTTATTATTAAAAAATTCCCGCCTCCTCCCTACCTCCCATTTTCCTCCCCCTCCCCCCATTCCCCTCCCCCTCCTTCTCCTGTCCAAAGAGCAGTCAGGGTTCTCTCCCCTGTGGGAAGTCCAAGGTCCTCCCCCCTCCATCCAGGTCCAGGAAGGTGCGCAACCAGACTAGGCTCGCACAAAGCCAGTACATGCAGTGGGATCAAAACCAAGTGCCATTGTCCTTGGCTTCTCAGTCAGCCCTCATTGCCTGTTACATTCAGAGAGTCCAGTTTGAACCCATGCTTTTTCAGTCCCAGTTCAGCTGGCCTTGGTGAACTCCCATTAGATCAGCCCCACCGTCTCAGTGGGTGGGCGCATCCTGTGGTCCTGACTTCCTTGCTCATGTTCTCCCTCCTACTGCTCCTCATTTGGACCTTGGGAGCTCAGTCCAGTGCTCCAATGTGGGTCTCTGTCTCTATCTCCATCCATCGCCAGCTGAAGCTTCTATGGTGATATGCAAGATATTCATCAGTGTGGCTATAGGATAGGGCCACTTCAGGCTCCCTCTCCTCAGCTGTCCAAGGAACTAGCTGGGGACATCTCCATGGACACCTGGGAATCCCTCTAGAGTCAAGTCTCTTGCCAACCCTAAAATGTCTCCCTTAATGAAAATATTTTCTTCCCTGCTCCCATATCCACCCTTCCTCCATCCCAACCATCCCATTCCCTCAGGGTCTCCCCATCCTCCCCTCCTCACTTTTCTCTCCCCATGTCCCCTTACCCCCACCCCAACCCCACCCCCAAGATCCCAATTTTTGTCTGGCAATCTAGTCTACTTCCAATATCCACGAGGATAGCTATATGTTTTTCTTTGGGTTCACCTTCTTATTTACCTTCTCTAGGACCACGAATTATAGGCTCACTGACCTTTATTTATAGCTAGAATCCACTTATGAGTGAGTACATATCATATTCATCTTTTTGGGTCTGGGTTACCTCACTCAGAATAGTGTTTTCTATTTCCATCCATTTGCATGCAAAATTCAAGATGTCATTGTTTTTTACCACTGAGTAGTACTCTAATGTGTATATATTCCACACTTTCTTTATCCATTCTTCCATTGAAGGGCATCTAGGTTGTTTCCAGGTTCTGGCTATTACAAATAATGCTGCTATGAACAACAGAAGAAGTTCAAATGGCCAAAAGACACTTAAGGTCATCCTCAGCTTCCCTAACAATCAGGGAAATACAAATCAAAACAACTCTGAGATACCATCTTACACCTGTCAGAATGGATAAAATCAAAAACACTAATGATAGCCTTTGCTGGAGAGGATGTGGAGTAAAGGGTATACTCATCCATTGCTGGTGGGAATGCAAACTTGCGCAACCACTTTGAAAATCAGTGTGGTGGTTTCTCAGGAAATCAAGCTACCCCAGGATCCAGCATTACCGCTCTTGGAAATATACCCAAGAGATGCCCTATCATACTACAAAAGCATTTGTTCAACTATGTTCATAGCAGCATTATTTGTAATAGCCAGAACTTGAAATTATTTTTTACCACAGAATAGGCCCTTCTGCAGTTCCAATGAAATGCTGGGCATGTGGGAAATCAACAACTTATTCCACAGCCCTTCAGATATCGTTGTCCAAATTCAAGTAGCTCTTTTACCTCTTGTCCTTAACTATAGAAACCTGGAAAAATTTCAGCCAACTCTACTAAAAAAGTATACTAATAAAGGTAGAGAGATAGATAGGCGCTTAAAGGCACATTCTGCTCTTGCCGAGGACCTGAGTTCAGTTCCCAGAACCCCCATTAAGAAGCTTACAACTTCTAACTCCAGCTCAAGGGGATCTACTGCCCTCTTCTGGCTTCTTCAGGCACTGCACTCACACGTACAAACAGACACAAGACCATCAAATCTTTAAATAAAATTCACTTTAGAGAGTCCGATTTGATCACATGCTCGTTCAGTTCCATTCCAACTGGCCTTAGTGAGCTCCCATTAGATCAGTCCCACCGTCTCCGTGGGTGGGTGCACCCCTCGCGGTCCTGACTTCCTTGTTTATGTTCTCCCTCCTTCTGTTCTTCATCTGGGCCTTGGGAGCTCAGTTCAGTGCTCCAATGTGGGTCTCCGTCTCTATCTTCGTCCATCACAAGACGAAGGCTCTTTATCAAATGGCTTCTCAATCAGCCCCCCATTTCAGCCACATTCAGAGAGTCCGGTTTGGTCGCATGCTCAAATTTCAGTCCCTGTCCTGATGAATTTGGTGAGCTCCCATTAGAAATGGCACACTGCCTCAGTGGGTGGACCAACCCCTCGCGGTCCAGACTTCCTTTCTCATCTTCTCCCTCCTTCTGCTCTTCAATTGGACCTTGGGAGCTCAGTCTGTTGCTCTGATGAGGGATTTTGTCTCTATCTCCATTCGTCGCTGGACGAAAATTCTATGGTGATATTCAAAATAATCATCAGCGTGATAGTGGGGCAAGGACAGTTCAGGCACCCTCTACTCTGTTGCCCAAGGACCTAGGTGGGGACATCCCCGTGGACACCTAGGATCCCCTCTAGAACCAAGTCTCTGGCCAACCCTAAAATGACTCTCTTAATGTAGATAACTTCTTCCCTGCTCCCATATCTGCCCTTCCCCCATCTCCACCCTCCCACTCCCCCAAGCTCTCTCCAGTCTTTCCCTTCTCCCTTCTCTCTCCCCCTCTCCCTTCCCCCAAGCCCACCCCTACCCCTACCCTCACCCCCATACTCCCAACATTTGCCCAACAATTCTGTTTGCTTCCAATTTCCAAGAGGATCTATATATGTTTTCCTTGGGTTCACCTTGTTATTTGGCTTCTCTAGGCTTAATGTCCTTTGTTTATGGCTAGAGTCCACTAACGAGTGAGTACATACCATATTCATCTTTTTGGGTCTGGGTTATCTCACTCAGGATATTGTTTTCTATTTCCATTCATTCTGGGACTTAACGAGCATGTGGTCAAATCAGACTCTCTGAATGTGGCTGACAATGAGGGCGGACTGAGAAGCCAATGACAATGACACCGGATTTGGATTCTACTGCATGAACTGGCTTTTTGGTAGCCTAATCTGTTTGGATGCACATCTTCCTAGACCTGGATGGAGGAGGGAGGGCCTTGGGCTTTCCAGAGGGCAGGGCACCCTGACTTCTCTTAGGACTGGAAAGTGAAGGGAATGGGGAGTGGGAGGGAAATGGGAGGATGGGAGAAGGTGGAAATTTTTAATAAATAAATAAATCATTTTAAATAAAATTCACTTGCTAACGACTTTAAAACAATCATAAACTAGAAAATTCAATGTGCAGAAGTTACCTAGCTCAATTATTCCACCCATGAGCCATCTGAAAACAAGATGCTTATTGAAGGCTCTAAGAGAGAGCTCTCCTTGCCTCTCCTTAGCTTCTCACAGCCCTGGCCATCTGTGGCATTTCCTGCCTATCTGGATCATGCCACGCAACGTTTCTATACTCACCTTCCTGGTTTCCTGAATCTGTCTCTCTGTATCCGTCCTCTTCTTATAAAGACTCTTTTTGAATTGAGGTCTAAGTTTAATCCAAGTTTATCTCATCCCAACTAATTTACATCTTCAAAGATTATTTCAGATGGAATCAGGAAAAATGCCTCAGTAGTAAAGTGTTTACTAGGACCTGAGTTCAATTCCTAGAATCCACATAAGGAATACCAGATGAGATATGGTGCACTAGCAATGCCAGAGCTGAGAAGGCATGACAGGTTGATCACGGGCTCACTGGACAACCAACCTAATTGACTGGTGAGCTCCAAGCAGTAGGATGTCCTCTATCAAAAGTCAAGCTGAAGAAAGCCTGAGAAATAACACCCAGAACTGACCTTTAATCTGACCTTTAATCGAGAGAGAGAGAGAGAGAGAGAGAGAGAGAGAGAGAGAGAGAGAATAGAGAGAATTGTTTCAAAATATATTCAGGTCCCTTAGGGTTTTAAGTGTATGTTACTTTTTGGGAGGAGGATAATCACCCCCACTTAGCCTGCTAATAACATTGATTCAAATATCTGGAGAAGAATTCCATGCCTCTATTATGCTCTTTTTTGTTGCAACTAATTTTTTCTCTGCGTTTATTGTGTCAGGGTGAGGGTGTCACAAGCATTCCACAGCATGCATGTAACTGTCAGGGGACAACATATAGGAGATCATTTCTCTCCTTCCTCCATGTGGTTCTCATGCATAGGACTTGGGTCATCAGGCTTAGCAGCTGAGTCATCTTGCTGGCCCCACTGTTATCCTTCTCTCCTTTAGCCTAACACCTTGAGTACAGATATGGCTATAATGTTTTGTTCTGAGGTCTTCACCTTCTAAGTCAGCAGTTGTTTTTTTCCAAAGACCTCCTCAAACTAATGATGATACAAACCAGAAATATTATTGCATATTTTAAGCATCACTGCCCCCAAGTCAAACTTTATGAAAAGAATTATTTGTGTGCTTCCATATCTAGGAAACAGAATGAGGTTTTGTCTAACTCATAATTTAGTCCAGTGAGCAAACGTCTTGCCCCTTTGATCTTGTACCTAGTGATCCAAGATGGGAAAGATATGACATTGGAAATCATCCCCTCTGTCCTGATGCTGACTTTTATACTCCACTGGGTGCTTTTTAGATTGTATTTTACTACCTGTGTCAAAGACCAATACTGGTCAAGACTTATTACCCACCAATGAGCTGTAAAGAGACTGTTGAAAAGGGCATCAGAGGCTCCTGGAAATATGGATCATGCTCTACTAGGGCAAAATGCCCCTGGCCCAGACTTTATTAGCATCCGAGTTTCATTACTGCCCTTTCAGCTCTGCTGCGGAGCCTCCCAAAGCAGCCCAAGCTTTCAAGTGTCACGGATTGCAGAAGGATGACAGTATTAAGAGCATCCTCATCCCATCCTCAGACACCAGAAAAAGGACCAAATGTCTATTCACTCCACCTCACGGTTCTTTGTTGGCTCCCATGGGATTTCTTCCTTCCATTGTTTGTTCTTCCATCTTTCCTTTCCTTTTACCTATCTTTAATTTCAATTTATCTTTATAAGAGAATCAATTATTTCTATTAAATTGATCTATTTTGTGTGTAGATGCATTTGTGCATGTATGAATGTGTGTATATGCCACTGCACTAGCTTTGAGACATTCAGTTTTCCATTCACCATGTGGGTCCCAGCAATCAAACTCAGGTCCTTGGGGTTGGTGGCAAGCTCTTTAATTTATGGAAGTAACTTGCTCTGCTCCCTTTGAAGCAGAGTGTCATGTAACCCAAGCTGGCCTCCAACTCACTCTTTACTTAGTTGAGGATAACATTGGCCAAGGAAGACTTTTAGTCCTGCCTTCACATTCCAAGTGCTGGAATCACAGGTGTCTACTACTGTGTTTGGTTTAAGCAGTGCTGTGGATCAATTCCAGAGTTTTCTGCATGGTAGAAAAGACTCTATCAACTGGCTGCATTGATCCAAAGAAGACAAGATGCTACATCCTAGTTCAGAATCTGACAGCAGATAAAAATTAAATAAATGCCAAGAAGTACATGGGTGCTTGATACCTAGACATGTTCATGTAGCATCTGCATTCAAAGTGTGAACTTATTACTTACCAAGTGAAAATGACTTTCGTCAACCTAAAGATCTCTCTAAGCCTTGAACATTTCACCTAGCTAATAAGAATAATAGACCTATGTACTTCCTAAGGTTGTTGTAAGATCTTAATGAGAAAATCCCTTCAAAGTAAATGTCTAGGTGCATGGCAGACTGTAAGTATTGATTAGTTTTATTGCAGTGGTATTAAGAGAAATAAAATGTCCTAGTGATTGTGAATTTGACACAGTCTAGAATCACCTTAAAGAGGGACTAGTTGAGTAATTGTCTTTGCAATGCTGGTGTATGTTGTAGACTTGTCTGTGGGAGATTTTTTTGACTGTTAACTGGAGTAACAGGGTCTCTGGCTTTATAAGGAAGCTAACTAACAACTCTTTCATCGCTGTCCCTGTCCGTCCCTGCCCCACTTTGACCACCCAGTTCCCTAATGTTCTCATCCCCTCTCCTATTCCACTCCCCACCCCCATTTACCCAGGAGATCTTATCTATTTCCTCTTCCTAGGGAGACCCACGCATGTCCCTTTAGGATCCTCCTTGTTACCTAGCTTCTTTGGGGCTGTGGATTGTAACTTGGTTATCGTTTGCTTTACATCTAATATTCACTTATGAGTGAGTACACACCATGTTTATTTTTCTGGGTTACCTCACTCAGGATAATTGTTTTCTAGTTCCATCCATTTGCCTGCAAATTTCATGATGTCATTTTTTTCTGCTGAATAATACTCCATTGGGTAGGTGTACCACATTTTCTTTATCCATTCTTCATTTGGAGGAAATCTAGGTTTCTAGGTTCTGGCTATTATAAATAATGTTCCTATGAACATAGTTAAGGAAGCACATGCAGACATCTACAGCAAGGTACTGGATCAAGTTCCTGGAATTCAGTGAAAGAGAAGGAGATGGAATTATATGAACAGGAGGGTGGGGGCAAGATCACGATGGAGAAACTCACAGAGAGCCAGCTGACCTGAGCTAGTGAAAGCACATAGACTCTGAACTGTGGAGCCTGCATGGGAATGAACTAGGCCCTCTGAATTTGGGTGATAGTTCTATAGCTTGGGCAGTGGGACCAGGATTTATCGCAAGTGCATGAACTTACTTTTTGGAGCCCATTCCCTATGGTAGGATTTCTTGCTCAGCTTTGATAGTCCTGCCTCAACTGGATATGCCAGGCTTTGTTGATTTCCCATGGAATGCTTTAGCCTCTCTGAGGAGTAAATGCTGGGGCAAGGGGTATGTGGGGCAAGCAGCAGAAGGGGAGGGAGGGGGAACTGTGACTGGTATGCAAAATGAATAATAAAAAAGAACAAAAGAAAAATGCAAGCATTATTCTCAGTGATACTCTGTATGTATATAGATGTTTTATTTTGAACTTTATGAGGATGGATTATCAGATGTCTACTTATTTGAAAAGCTAGTCTCATAGATGATAAAGGAATGCATATTGACTACACACATTTTTACACCCCAAACAATTAAGTATATTTTTTAACCCTACAGGTCCAAAAATGCAACTCAAGATTAAAATCTACTTCACTTTTTTGATGATTAATATGAATATTTTTTAATGGACTGTGAATTCCTTTTTACAGGCCATACATTCAACTCATCACAAACACGCCATCATTCTCTATTGTCTGAGATCTTTCCGGTATCTGCAAGTATTCACATATTGTTCCGATGCCTATAATGACACTGTCCAAATCATTATCCAAAGTAGAGCATGGAGTACAACACAGGGACAGAAAGGCATGTGGAACACATTTTCAAATAGGAAAATGTGTTCACATGGTTAAATGGTCTGTCTTACTGTTCAATCCCACCTCTTGGAAGGCCAGTGATACTTATCTACACATAGGTATGTAATTTATATATCATCTTATGTATCTGTTTCTTGTTTGTTTCTAATTGAAAATTTGGTTATCCTTCAATGAAGTCTGACTTATTCTCTCTCAAAAAAATAAAAAACTAGCTAAGCATGGGCCAAAGCACCATTGTTCCACAGTTTTTGCTTCTGATGCTGCTTGAGTCCTATTCTGATTTCCCTCAACGATGAACTGTGACCTGGAAGTATATGCTAAATGACCTCTTTCATCCCTCTAGATTGCTTTTGGTCATTGTGCTTGACACGTTTCCTATGAGGCTACATTAACCTCAAGCTGGAATCTTGACACAAATGCTTAGGAAGGTAGAGAACACACTTGAATTTAAGATCAGTTCTCTCTCTCTCTCTCTCTCTCTCTCTCTCTCTCTCTCTCTCTCTCTCCCTTTTTCTCTCTCTCCCTCTCCCTCTTCTTTTCCGTCTCCCTCTCACAGAAAGTGTCTTGCTATTCAGTCTAGGCCACCCTCAAACATTTGATCTTCCTGCCTCAGTCTCCTTAGTAACGGTATAATTCCTTTACTAGGCAAATGCCTCCATGCTCACCTAGGTCAGATTATTTTTGGTACTATATTTAAAATCCAATAGGGAAAAGATTATTTTCAATGAATGGTGTTAAGTAGTTGCATATACATAAGTTGAAATGAAACAATCAGCATAGAACTAATTTTTGAGCCTGTGGGTAAAGGTATTTCACCAAGCCTGATGAGCAGAGCTTGATCCCTGGAATTCACATGGTGGAAAGAGAGATCTGATTTCTACAAGCTCTTCTCTGACCTCCACACTTGAACTGTGGTGTGTGCAGGTCCACATACCTAAATCTTCACATGCTTGAAAAAGAGATGAAATAAAAATATTTTCAAAAATCAACAGATTCCACACTACATCTACAAACTAACTTAATAGGCATGTTAGCCCTACACAGAAGAGCCCAAATGGTAAATGACAAAACAAAGTCACAGGGGAAAAGAAAGTCCATTACCTTGAGTTGACCAAAAATCCTGCAGACAAGAAGACATCAGAGAAACTGAATTTTACCGCAGTGGCACCTTTGTCCCTTCAGAGAACACTGTCACACAAAAAAGTGAAGACAAACCACAAATGGGAGTGCTCATAAACCATACATCTAATAAAGGTCTTGTGTCCAGCATGTGTTTTCAGCTCAATAATAAGATAAACACATTGATTTTTAAAATAATGAGCACATTATTTGAGGCCTTAGCAACAATATGTCACAGCAAACATTTGCATAAAAAGGAGACACATGGCAGAGATAATTAAAGGAAGATTTTCAAAACCTCAAGAAGATAGCATCACATTGCTACTAGAGTCTAAATTTCAGAAGACTGGCAGTACAGAGAATGGAATGTGTGGTAGTTCTTTCAATGTTAGGACAGAATGCACAACCAAAATACCTTAAGATTCTGAGGCTGTAGCTCAGTTGATAAAATTCTTGGTTATCATGCATGAAGTCCTGGGTTCTGTCTCCAAAACAGCATAAAGTGGGCATGATGACACACACCTGAGACAGGAGGTCAGGATTTTAAAGCTGTCCTCAACTATATAGTGATTTGAGGCTAGCCTGTGCTATATGAGATCTTATGATAGTTAGTTTTAATTGTCAATTTGACACAATCTAGAATAACTTAGAGAGTGTGACTGAGGGACATACCTGTGGGTATGTCCTTGGGAAATTGCCCTGATTAATTGAGATGAGAAGGCCAGTTCACTGTGGGTGGCATCAATCCCTAGCCAGTGTAGAAAGAGGTCTAAACATGAGTCAGCATGCAAGATTCATTTCTCCCTTCTCTTGACTGTGGATGTGATGAACTGCTTGAGTTTCTTGCCTTGAATTCCCCAGACTGGGACACTGTAACATGGAACTGTAAGCCCAAGAAACCTTTTCCTCCTCCAAGCTGCTTTTGTCAGGGCATTTCCCTACAGCAATAGACATGAAGCTAGGACAGACTGTATCTCAGAAAGGAAGAGCAAACAAGAATTACAAAAGAAAAGAACAGCGAGACAGGATTTTCTCACAGTTTCAGAGCATTGACTCCAGAGAGCTGGCTCCCTCCTTTTATGCCTGAGGTGACACTGAACATCACAGCAACACCAACATGTGATAGAGGAAACTCTTCAACTCGTGGTACACAAGAAGCAGAAAGAGGGGAAGAATTAGTTTTGTGGAAAGGCGTAGTCCCAGGGAGAAGCTTCCATCAGCCAGCCCTAACCTCCTAAAGTTTCCACAACTTTTCTAAATACCACCCTACTGGGAGTCAGATGTTCAACACTTGTGCCTGTGGTGGAGATTTCATATTCAAACCATCATAACAAGAATATGCAGTGACTTTTGACAATACCATGTCACTGTTAGAATGTCAAATGGTGCAATCACTCTGGAAGAAATTTGGCAGTTTCTTACTAAGTTAGATGTGCATCTGTCATGTATCCTAGTATTACATTTCTAAATATTTATCCACAAGAAATGAAATTCTATCCACAGAAGAATGTAAATGTTGATTTGTTTATCCTCACTCAAACCAGTAAACAAATGTTGTCAGTTTATGAACAGACAAAAATTTGTAATTATCCACAAAATGGATTCTTGCTCCTTGTTATGGTTAGTTTGAATTGTCAATTTGACAACCTAGAATCAGCTGGAAAGAGCTTCGGTGAGGGGCTGTCTACAGTTGGTTAACCTGGTTCATATTCTATTTTGTTTTATTTATCTGTACTTGTCTGTGTGAATGTATGTCACATGTGTATCGATGCCCTGAAAGGCCAGAAGAGGTCATCAGATCCTTGGAGCTGAAGTTATAGGAAGTTGTGAGCCACCAGACATGAGTGCTGGGAAATGATCTCAGGTACTCTGCAAGAGCTTCAGTTACTCAAAAAGAGTAATGACATCTTGAAACTTTAGGGCAAATGAATGGATCTAAAAAAAAAATCATATTGAGTGAGGTAATCCAGACTCAGAAAGACAAATATCTTATGTACTCACTCGTAAGTGACTTTTAGACATAACACACAAAAAAATCTCCTGAGTAAATTGGAAACATGGGGACCACATGGTAGAGTGTAGAAGGGGAGGGGAGGAAGAGGGAGGGGAGTGGAGAAAAATATATAGCTCAATAAGAACAATTTAAAAAATACACAAAAATAAAACTTTTCCCACTATACTATAACAATTCATTTTAAAAAGGTTAATCAAGCCCACATAGTAGATTATTAATTGTATAGACATAAATTGGCCTTTGTTGTTGGGAAAGGTTCTAAAACTAACAGAAATTAGCAAAATGAAAATAATGTGTATAGAGCTCTCTTCTTGCCCTATAAAGTACTTAGTGTGTTTTAAGTTAGCAATGAAATATGGAGGAGACAACAGAGGTGAGAAAAAAAATAAAAGAAATTTCTGCTTAGTTTCAGGACACATCCTTTGCAGATGGATATCGGGGACTACATATGAGGAGACAACATTGACTTTGGAGGTTCACCATGCTAGGTGACTGTGTAAGCACAGCAAGACGGAATACACGAAGATGAAGTTGGCTGAGATGTTTGAATGATGTCAGCATGCTCTGGGAACAAGGGTGTGTGGACCTTGCATCTCTGCTGTTTCCATGGAAAAGTGTTTTGTCGATTTCATCACTATTTTCTCTCTCCTAAGAAGCATGAAACCTGTTATTATTTGCTGGCCTGTAACAGGGACCCACATGATGGAGTCCTTACTTTAGTGGAAAAATTGGAGTAATTCTTTTGGACTGCTGAGAGTACCTATCAAAATCTCTGAGTGAGTGGCTGAAGTATAAATATCGAAGAGACTCTAAACCTGGTCTGTCCATTTCATCTGTAGGAACCGGGAACCTAGTACTTTGTTTTTCCAGGTTTTCCACACTGAATGTCAGGGTGCATTCATTGCATGCATTGTTGGGTTTCGTTGAGATTTTGTCAACATGTTCACACTCTCTCACTTGTTTCCCTTTAGACTCCTCCCTCCCCTAATCTCTCTTTCATCTTCATATATACATATAAACAAATAGTTAATATATCTATAAAGTAATATAGGAATATCAGTTTAATACAAATGTGGCATTGTCTGTGTGGATTACTTCAGTTATCATGATCATCTCAGTTACATACTTTTTGTAGTAAATAGCATGACGTGATTCTTCTTTATGATTAAACAAAACTTTGACTTAATTATGGAAATTCTGTCCAATAACCCAATGGTATTGGGGTGTCTTAGCTCTATGGGCATAGTCTTCTCTGGGTATGTGACTGGATAAGAACTGAGGACAAGGATTGTGTTCTCTCTCTCATTCTCTCTTTCTCTCTCTCTCTCTCTCTTCCTCTCTGGGATGATGCGCAAACTGGCAGAGCTATCATTTAGAGTTCCCTTTGGCCCTTGAGGAATGAGATTACAGTGCAGTAGTGGTAGGCTGGTTCTCCAGGTGGGTGAGCAGAGCAGCTGTGATGTTACCTGAACTCTCCCTTCTATTTTGCAATCACTGTGCATGGATTTGATTTAATAAAAGGTAAAACAGTCTTCAACATTCCCACTCTAGTAAATGACACATTGTCTTTGTCCATTCAACTACTGAGGAACTCTTAAGCTGATTCCATAGCTTAGCTGTTAGTCAAAGTCACAGTAATAAATGTGGGGATGTAGGTATCTTTGTGGAACGTTGATTTAGAGAATGAATCAAAGATTTTAATGAAGAGTTAAATTTCTGAAATGTTTAGAGACAAATATCACCCAGGTCTAGGAAAAGGCAAGAACATCATGGAAATGATTTCAATAGTTCAGTAAATAATACTGAAAATTGGCAAGTGAGATTGCATAAAAATAAAAGCATATATACATAAGAGAAAATAAGTATGGGGATGGTCTAGAGAATGGGAAGAAATATTTATTCACTATATACCTGATACAGAATTAATAAAGAAATATATAAAGTATTCAAAGAACTAGACACCAAAAACAGACAACTCAGTTTACAAATGAGCTAATGAAATTAATAGACAGTTCTCAAAAATGGCATGCAGATGAACAATAAACATAAAAACCCTTAAACATCTTTCATCATCATAAAAATGCAGCTTAAAGCTACATTAATATTCCATTACATGTTAGTTAGAGTGGATATCATCAAGAAAATAAAAATTGACAAATCCTCATATGTAGGAGAGTGCCTCAGCTACTGTTCTATTGCTGTGAAGAGACACCATGACCAAAGCAATTATAAAAGAAAGCACGTAATTGAGGGCTCCCTTATAGTTTCAGAGGGTTAGTCAGTGATTATTATGGCAGGAAGAATGGTAGCAGGCAGGCAGTCATGAGAGCTTATATCCTGACCCACAGAGAAGCAAGCAAGAGAGAGAATGAGACATAGACTGAGCTTCTGAAACCACAAAGCCCAAATCCAGTGACACACCTCCTCCAAGGCCACACCTCCTAATCCTTCCCAAACAGTTCCCCTAACTACAGACCAAGAATTCAAGCTTATGAGCCTATGGAGCCAGTCTCATTGAAAGCATCAAAGAGCAGGACCTTTATATAGTGCTGATGGGGACATAACTTGGTCCAGCCACTATTGAAGAAAATATGGAGATGTCTAAAGAACCTAAAAGTATAATTACCATAGCATCTAGCTATACCACTTCTGGGCATATGCCTAAAGTTCATCAGAATTATTTGGTAGTTGAAAAGTAAATCATGGAAATGGAAAATTCTATAAACTCATATACTATTTGGTGACATACTTATGTGTCTTGTATAAATGGAAAATTGATTGATAGTAATGGGTTATGCATGTCTATATAAATACTTATAAGTTATTCTCTTTGAAAAGGCTATCAGATATCCAAAGAGAGTTTATCCTTAAGTCAAATTCAATATAAAAATTAGCTCAATATAAAAATAAAAACCTCCAAATAGTTCACCAAAAATTATGTGTGTGTCCCCATAAAATTCTCCAATGAGAACTAGCATTAGGAATAATAAGTGTTCAAAAGAAACAATAAGGTTGAATAACCAAAGACTTCAATAGGTAAACCCAAATTGAGCATAGGTTAAAGACCACCAAATGCCCTTTTAGCCAAACTCATAGCAGATTAAAGATCAAAGATATAAGAAATGGGAATAAGTAGATGTCTCAGTTGATAAAAAGCTTGCCTTGCAGACACAATGACTGAATGACTGGCCTGAGAAGTTTGGCCCCAGAACCCAGGTTAAAAAACATATCCAGGCATGATGGTGTGTGCCTGTAATCCCAGTACTAGAGAGGCAGATAAAGAGAATCCTTGTGGCTTACTGGTCAGGCAGCCTAGCCTACTTAGAGAGTTCCAGGCCAATAAGAGACCCTTTATCAATGGATAAAAGATATATATACACACACACACATGAGCATACATACACACTCAATGAGAGGTAAGGGGAACTTCTTTTTCATTCACAAACTTATTCTCACTCTTTTCCCCACATGGGAAATACTTACAGCATGTTGGAAGTCAGAGTCTTGAAAGCTGCTTTGACCTAATGTCTTGCAAAGGGTTCTGGCACCTTGATCCCCATCCTGCTTACTCTATCCCTGTCATCATTTGATGTAGGAGGGTCTTCTATCTATCTGTTGTTTTCATTGATTAATTAATAAAGAAAATTGCTTGGTTGATAGGTCAGAACATAGGTAGGTGGGGAAGACAGAACAGAATTGTGGGAGAAAGAAAGCAGAGGCGGAACCACCATGAAGCTCTGGCCCGAGATGGACATGGATTAGAATCTTCCCGGTAAGCCACCACCTTGTGGTGCTACACAGATTATTAGAAATGGGTTAATCAAGATGTGAGAGTTAGGCAGTAAGAGGCTAGAGCTAATGGGCCAGGCAGAGTTTAAATGAATACAATTTGTGTGTTGTTGTTTCGGGTGTAAAGCTATCCATGTGGGAGCCAGGTGGGATGAAAAGCAGGACTGTTTGCCTCATCACTACAACCGTTGACATTGGGACACAGGTTCTCCCATCTCTGGATGCATCAGGACCCTGAAAAGGTTCCACTCTGTCAGGATGGGCCCAGATGCCTAATCACAATCCATCTGTTTTTATGCTGGGGTGACTGAAGAAAGTGACATCCTCTCAGTGCCTCAGTTTCTTCTGAAACAAACAGAGGAAATGCTCTTGTGTGGTTTCTTTGTGCACTTACAACACTGTGGAGCCTCATCATCAGAACAGGGAATTCAATCTGTCTGCGTCGGCCATGACTAGCCTTAAAAAGCTCAGCAACCTTGGGCTGCCTTGTCCCTGACTGCTGTGGAATGGAATGACCTAGGACCCAGTGGACTGGGATGGCCTACAGAGCTGTCATTGTCAGACTGGACTCCACAAAGGGTAACCATGTCAACTGAGCATTAAGCTGCTTCCCTGACTCCTGCCCCTGTCCTCCCTTCTTCTTGCAGTCATATCTGACCTTTGTCTTTGTCCCTGGGTCACAGTTGCACGCAGTCCAGCCACTCTCAAATGTAAATACACCCCGACTAGTTTCCATTTCTTCAGCTGTGGTACACAAATTTCTCCCTTTTCTAGAAGGAGCTTAGATGCTATCTAAGAAACATATCTTGGGTTTCTGTTTAGGAAATATTGGGATTGAGTCTCTTTATCCCCTCTCTTGGGAGGCATAGGAGTACCTCTGCCCATTCCACAATCCATCTGGAACTGTAACAATGAACCCAATCCTAGACAAAAAAGTCAAATGAAGGCTTCTGAATGGTTCACTAGCATAACAAGTTGTCAGAGGCCTTGCAATTTTAAGATACAGAGGTCAAAAAGTCAAATATTGGTTCCCCAGAAGATAAACACATGCCCTAAATCTGGACCTCTCACTGTGTCCCTATTTGGAAAAAGGGGTCTTCACATATGTGATTAAGTTAAGGATCTTGCAGTATGGTTACCCTGTATTTGGGAAGGGCCTTATATTCTGGGACAGCTTTCCTTGCAAGATACAGAACAAGAAGAGAAGACCACGTGAAGACAAGACACAGAGTCCAGATGGGATGGAGACTCCGCAGCCAGAAAAGGGAGTGTGGCCCCACAAAAACTCTCATCTCTGATGCTGGTTTCCAGAACTATGGGAGAGCAGGCCCTGCTGTCACATTTCTTGTCATATGGCATGCCTCTGGAGTGAGAACCAGAGGGCACAGGATTCCAGGAGTGAAAGGGAGGGTGTGCAGACAGATGTGCATGGGAGGGGTGTGACAATCTGCCCATGATCCTGAAACATGCCACTGAAGAAGAGTGGGAAGGATGAGGGATGGAGTAAACATGGTGTCACCTGTAACAAGGCCCAGAGACTTGGAGAACAGGGAAGCAGGGCTGCAAGTTAGGTGGGTCAGATTAGAGCTAGTTTAGATCAGCCTCCACCATGGAAGGGACTGAAGGAGAACTCTACAGGATGATGGATCAGGTGATCTCTGTAGCATGATCCTGTAGGAGCTCAGAGAAAAGAATGGGATGAAGAGAAAGAATGGCTATCAACTGCATTATTTCCTCATCACAGGAGCAGACATGAAGCTATGATGACCTGAAGTGAGCCTCTCAGGGGACTTGAACGTACTAACAAGAAATAAGGCACTCCTCTGAGGGACTAGGGACCTTGTCTAACTAGGTCCTAATCAGGTTTAAACCCTGCTTAAAATTTCACCTTTACCATACCAGCATGGAGACAGACTGGCCAAGATCTTAAAGGTTCACAATAGTTCCAGGTGGGGTTTGAGCAATATGGATAAAGCCATGAGTCAGAGGTTGGGGTGACAGGCTCTCTTTGAACCTTTCTCCTGCAGGGGTACTCTCAGCAGGAGTGGTCAGGGTCCAGTCAGTAGGGACTGACTACATTTTATGGTTACATCAAGGTCACAGTGGCTTCTTTTGTGTCCCACAGGATGGTTTTGGGAGAATGCCCAGTTGAGGCACACATGGGTCATAGACAAATTCAGGCCCCAGAAGCTGGATGTTTCCTGAATGAAGAAGCTGCCTGGCTTTTGTGTGTGAAGTACACATTGTAGACCAGAGTATGTACCTCTCCTGCAGCTCAGCTCACAATTCTTCCAGGGTACACAGCTTGGGTACTGATTGTAACTGACCCTGCAGTGCCTGTACCAGGTGTCCAACCTCATCCTCCAGAACATTCAGGCTAATTGCTCCTCCTCTTCCTTGTGATGCTGCATCTGGTGGCCGCAGTACTCCAGGACTCAGGACCAAGCAGCTGTTGCCCATGATAAAGATGGTGGTCTTACCTAGTAGCTCAGCACCCAGGTCTGCTAGCACCTCCTGGTCCAGAGGCTTAATGGTTGTGTCCCAGAAGCCTGAGATGCATACCTTGGTCTGCATCTCCACCCAATGGTACAGGTGGGCAGGTGACAGTCCGATGTAGAAGAACTCACTGTAGGTGGCCTCCTTGATGCATTGGCCGGCTGCTTTATGACCTACTAGGTGCTCAGGTAGAACAGCTTCAGTTTGGGTAAAGCATGTGCTTCCATCTTGGTGATTATACCTGGCACATGCAAACCTGCAGACCTCTGTGGGAGTTTTGATCTAATGCTAGTGGATGCTATAGACAAAATTGAGCTCCTCATCCTCAGTAGTTTCTGACAAAGGAAAAGAAGATTTAATGAAAATCTTGAAGGAATAAAGAATTACAAGGTGATAATGAAATTCTGGTTTGTAGAACCCTATAAAATTATAAGAAGCTCAGGATATCTTGTTTTTTTTTTCTACTTCCCATGTAGATTAGATCTATGTAAGTCTCTCTTAGGGTACTCATTGTTGTCTAGGTTCTCTGGGATTGTGATTTGTGGGCTGGTTTTCTTTGCTTTATGTTTAAAAACCACTTATGAGTGAGTACATGTGATAATTGCCTTTCTGAGTTTGGGTTACCTCACTCAAAATGATGTTTTCTAGATCCATCCATTTGCCTGCAAAATTCAAGATGTCATTATTTTTTTCTGCTGTGCAGTACTCTATTGTGTAAATATACCACATTTTCCTTACCTAGAATATAGAAAATATACCAAATGTTTTATAAGTTCTAGAATAGAAAAAGAATAGAACAAAGTCCATTTTGTAAGAGAAATTATTGAGAAAAAAGACAGAAGTCTACACATACAGAAGTCCAAAGAGTCCCAGTAGAATAAGCAAGTGATCTACACCTCACCTACCATGACAAAACTGCAGAACACCAGCATCTTCCTAAAGGAAATATGCCACGTGCATCACTGAACCACTAGTGTTAGACCCTCCGTGCATCCTGGATGAGCTACTAGCAGAAGGGTAGAATCTGTGGGAAAGTCACGTGTTTGAATCCATATGTTGATATTGTTCTGATTAAGACAGGTTTTTTGAGAGGCTACACTCTGAAATGGAGTGTGGTGAAAATCACTACAGTGGAAAAGCTGGAAAAACTGTGATTGTATTGCTCTGTGTTGTTTCAAATGCCTTAGAATACTAAAATATTATAGCATCAAAAATCCAAAGTCAAATTCTATAAAAATATCTTCTATTCTAAAGCTTATCTTTGCTCCTGGACAACTAAAAGAGATGTGGGATTCTCCCTGTATGCTATGAATATGTATTATTACCTTTGGTTAATGAAGAAGCTAATTTGGCCTATGGCAGAGCAGAATAGAGCGAGGTGGGAAAACTAAATGAAATTCAGGGAGAAGAAGGCAGAATCAGATAGATGTCATGTAGTTGCTGGAAAAGAAAGATTTTAAAACTTTACTGGTAAGCCACAGCCTCATGGTGATATACAGATTAATAGAAATGAGGTAATTTAAGATGTAAGAGATAGCTTTGAATACACCTAAGCTATTAACCAAACAGTGTTTTTTTTAAATTAATTTATTTATTTGTTTATAAAAATTTCCACTTCCTCCCCTCCTCCCCATACCCTCCCATTACCCCTACTCCCTCTCCTCCCCCCCTACTCCTTCTCCTTCTCCCTCTCCAGTCCTAAGAGCAGTCAGGGTTTCCTGCCCTGTGGGAAGTTCAAATTCCTTCCCTCTCCCTCCAGGTCTAGGAAGGTGAGCATCCAAACAGACTAGGATCCCAAACAGCCAGTGCATGCAGACGAAACAAGTGCCAGTGCCATTGTCAATGGCTTCTCAGTCAGCCCCCAAATCAGCCACATTCAGAGAATCCAGTTTGATCACATGCTCATTCAGTCCTAGTCCAGCTGGCCCTAGTGAGCTCTCATTCGATCAGTCCCCCTTGTATCAGAGGGTGAACGCACCCCTCGTGTTCCTGATTTCCTTTTTCATAGTCTCCCTCCTTCTGCTCCTCATTTGGACCTTGGGGGCTCATTCCAGTGCTCCAGTGTGGGTCTCTGTCTCTATCGCCATCCATCGTCGGATGAAGGTTCCCTCTGGTCCTGCCTTTCTTGCTCACATTCTCCCTCCTTCTGCTTCGCATTTGGACCTAGGGAGTTAAGTTCAGTGTTCCAATATGTGTCTCTGTCTCTATCTCCATCCATCGCCAGATGAGGGTTCTATAGTGATATGCAAAATATTCACCAGTATGGTTATGGGCCAAGGCCAGTTCAGGCACCCTCTCCTCTGCTGCCCAGGGAACAATCTGGGGACCTCTCCTTGGGACTGGGAACCCCTCCAGAATCAAGTCTCTTGCAAACCCTAAAATGGCTCCCTTAGTTGAGATATATACTTCCCTGCTCCCATATCCATCCTTCCTGCCTCCCCCCATCCCATTCCGCCAAGCCATCCCCAATCCTCCCCCTCTCCCTTCTCTCTAACCATCACCCCTTACTTCCATCCCCCCACTCCCCGTGCACCCAAGTTTGCCTGGCAATCTTGTCTACTTCCAATATCCAGGAGGATAACTATATGATTTTCTTCAGGTTCACCTTCTTATTTAGCTTCTCTAGGATCACGAGTTATAGGCTCAATGACCTTTAACGATGGCTAGAATCCACTTATGAGTGAGTACATACCATATTCCTCTTTTTGGGTCAGGGTTACCTCACTCAGTAAAGCGTTTTCTATTTCCATCCATTTGCATGCAAAATTCAAGATGTCATTGTTTTTTACCGCTGAGTAAAACTCTAATGTATATATGTTCCACACCTTTCTTAACCATTCTTCTATTGAGGGGCACCTAGGTTGTTTCCAGATTCTGACTATTACAAATCGTGCAGCTATGAACATAGTTGAACAAATGCTTTTGTAGTATGATTGGGCATCTCTTGGGTATATTCCCAAGAGTGGAATTGCTGGGTCCTGAGGGAGGTTGACTCCCAGTTTCCTGAGAAACTGCCACACTGATTTCCACAGTGGCTGCACAAGTTTGCATTCCCATCAACAATGGATGAGTGTTCCCCTCACTCCACATCCTCTCCAGCATAGGCTATCATTGGTGTTTTTCAGTTTAGCTATTCTGACCGGTGTAAGATGGTATCTCAAAGTTGTTTTGATTTGTATTTCCCTGATCGCTAAGGAGGTTGAGCATGACCTTAAGTGCCTTTTGACCATTTGAAGTTCATCTGTTGTGAATTCTCTGTTCAGTTCAGTACCCCATCTTTTAATTGGGTTAATTAGAGTTTTAGTGTCTAGTTTCTTGAGTTCTTTGTATATTTTGGAGATCAGACCTTTGTCTGATGAGGGGTTGGTGAAGATCTTCTCCCAGTCGGAAGGTAGCCTTTTTGTCTTACCGACAGTGTCTTTTGCTTTACAAAAGCTTCTCAGTTTCAGTAGGTCCCATTTATTCATTGTTTCTCTTATTGTCTGTGCTACTGGTAATATAGTTTGTGTGTGATTATTTGGGTTTAGGTGGCCAGGAAATGAATGCACAGTCTCCATTTACACAAAAATGTTTGCTTTAAGTTATTGACATACTAGTCTGGAGAAGATGTTATGAAAATCTGTGATAGTGATAAAGGTTGCTACAAATAAACCCATTGTTCTCTCATTAAAAAAAAATGTAAGAAGCAGCATTTTCACCATTGGAAACTGAAAAACAAAATGAACACCAAATCCAAATGCAGAAAAATAGCACCTGCCAATCTACTTGTGTTGGTTATTTTTCTCCTTGTTGTGATAAAATGCCTTACAAGAAGCATCTTAAAAGATGGGGGTTTAGAGAATCTCACAGTTCAAGGGGATACAGTCCATCATGGCAGGAAAGCATGCCTGCAGGAGTGTGTGGCAACTGTTCAACCGCATCTGAAGTCTTGTCGAGAGTGAACAGGAAGTGGTGCAGGACTCTACAACCTCAAGACCCACCTCCAGTGATCCACTTTCTATAGCAAGACTCCATCTTCTAATGGTCCCAAATATTCCCACTAGCTGGGGGACCAAATATTCAATGCATGAGTTTTAATCCTAGGTTTCTGATTCAAATTGCAACATCACTACAGTAGGCCACACACATAGAGAGTAGCATGCAAATGCAGGGTCACCTTCAGCTGTTTGCATTAATATTGTTAACATTTCGTGAGTGTGACCAAATAACCTGAGTTATATATCCAATTTTAAAATTTTTAGCATCGAAGAAAAGATGGATAATTACCTCTCTAATTTGAATTAAAAATAATCATAGTTATTTGCATAAAAACACGTGAGATCCTCCCCCAGAGTAATTTGTCTCTCTAAATGACCTGTAAACAAATTACAGTTTCTCCTAAAATCCATCAGGATAGCACTAATCTAAAATTACATCAGAATCTGATGCACATGGACAATCATCATCTTTTTTATATTTTCCCCAAATAATTCACCTTTGAAACACCTGAGTATGAATTACTCAATTATTACACTCTTTTGTTTATAAATAATAAAACAAAATGAAGGACAGTGTACATGACTTACTTCTTTCTCTATGTGTGGGTGGAGACAAGCAGAAGTAAGCATTGAAAAATTCATCAACCACTCTCTTATGTTACTTCTTGAATAGTGTCTCTTTCTGACGGGTATGTGGTACAAGCTTAAGGGACCCTTCTGTATCAGCCTTGGCAGTGCTAGGATCACAGACACGTGCCCCTGCATCTTGTTTTGGAAGTATGGGTTCTGGGAATCAAAATGAGGCTCACATGCTTGTACAGCCACCATGTCTGCTTGTTATGTGAGTGACACAGCTCAAACTCAGGTCTGTTTGCTTGGATGATAAGTATGTAACCAAGTGAACCATCTCTTAGGGTTGTTCTATTTCTCTTTCTATATAGTGACTTTCTCTGCTCCTCTGAGAACATACCGGAATTCAGATCCACAGTTCACAGATGTTTATCAACTGCTGTTTAAGTAGCTCCCTTGATCATAAACCAAATCCTTTCAGTTATTTTGCCAAGTTTGATCATCCATCAGAGTCATTGTTAGCTTCAACTGTCAACTTGACATAACCTCGAGTCGTCAGAGGGAGAGCTTGTATCAAAATAAGGTGGATAACTTTCTTCAGGGAAAACACCCACTCAAGGTTGTCACTGGCTGCCACACGAAATCACACGTATGTGTATGCACACTCTAACGCTCTTGTGTCGCTACACTTACATGAATATTATGCATGCACATATATTTAAAACAGGAACAGAGCACTATATTACCATGTGAGTATCTTTCACCTTAAAAAATTATCTACTTTGTACCATTTCATTATTAATTGGTGAATGTTCTATCTTGCTTTTAATATCTTAAAGCTTTAAATATGTGCAAATAAGGTGCTGAAGATGGAGTTCCTGTACTTAGACTATATTTTTGACCTAGACCCAAGAAAACAGAATTTCTGGTCTATCTTATATAAACCATAAGTACTCTAAATATCACAAGTTAGGCAAAGGGTTATAGAATCTGTCTAAAAACATACTTCCAGCCAGAATAGTGTAACAATTTTACTCATTTTGTTTATTTTAGGGATGAGAAATGATACAGATGGTCTCCAAAGTCCAGCGCTAAGGTTGTCCTCCTTTCATGGACAGTTCAGGGTGACTTTCAGAATATACTGAAAGAGTTGCTGTGATTATAGAGAAACATACAGCAACTGATCAGAGGCTCAGTCAGTTTCAAACAAGTTCTTTGTGAATTTTAACCAAAGAACATTTTGCATGCAGACCTCTTTTGCTTCCTCCCACAAGTCCTTCTTGACAACACAACAAACGATAATCTGAAATCAAACACAACACTACCTGCAGGACTCAACTCCAGCAGATGGGGCAGGGTGTAAATAGCCTCAGTTGCCAGTTACAATAAACTCAAAGTACACAAAGGCCCAAAACTAAGTGAAGGGTGCTTGGAATTTGAAAGGGAAACAGAAAAGCACAAGGTATAAAAACTACTAAAGTTCCTATCAGCATGGAGCCATATTTCCTCAAAGGCTGGCTGGGAAAGTCATAGCTGTGGCTGGTGTCCAGTGCAACATGGGCAGGAAGAATAAAGTTTAGGGTGTTAAGGCATTTTCATTCAGTCTACAAAGAGCAGAAAAGAAAGATGCCAATTTCTGATCCGTGTTGGGATGGTGAGGGTACAACAGCTGCTTTTGCTCTCTGAAAATGAGGCATCCTAGACATGTGGAATTGCTCTGGGCCTAATGACTTGTGAGATGGTAAAATGAAGTCAATCAAATGGCATTCCAGTAACAACCCTTACCGTGAATTTTAGGTTCTGTTTCAGTATCAAACTGAACAACCAAGAAAATCCTTAACAGTTATTTTTTGTGGAGTCTTTTGTCCTCAACGTGATTTGAATTTGTTCCAACACCATCTGGATAGAGTATTAAATTTGTTCTCTTTGATCATATGTTGCAAAGAACCTTGCTTTACAGTCTATGGTATTTATAGCACTCTTCCTTGGGGAACTGGTCATAATTTCCCAGAACCATGACCAGCTCCAACTCTGCAGCAGCATCCTGGGATTTTGTTTTGTAGCTGGTATCACCCTAGGGTAACTTTGATCATGTTATTGAGCCTTGTAAACTAGGAACTGGAGAGATGGCTCAGTTGATGAAATGGTTGCTATACAAACATCAAGACCTGAGTTCAATCATCAGAACCCAAGGAAAAGTGCCAGGCATGGTGTCATTTGCTTATAAACCAAGGACAGGGGAAGCAGGGACAGAAGACATATCCCTGGTGCTCACTGCTCAGCTAGACCTAGTGAAGCTCAGGGCAATGAAAAAGCCAGTCTCTTAAAAACAAAGTGGGTAGCTCTTGAAGACTAGTTGATCTTTTATCCCTACAACCATGAGCACACACATGCACACATACCCACAAATACATAACAGACACAAACACATACAGTATGCATAGACCAAGAGCCCTGTGAAAACAAAAACACAGTAACAAAGAACAACCTCCAAAGCTGTTCGCAGGGCTTGCCATTGCCTTAGAGTTCAGTAGGCTTGGCTCTGTGCCTGCCAGGACAATCTGGTGCTGATGTACTAGAGCACCAGATCTCCTGAGCTTAAGTAACTGAGGAGCAATAGCACTTCAGGGCTAAAGAGATAGTGGGTAAGATAACACATTTGCTTGCAGAGGACCAGAGTGGGTGCCAGTACCCATCACAGAGTGGAGGTTACAGCATAATGTAATATATTAATGTAACATCTAAATTATGTTAGCTCAGAAATACCTGTAACTTCAGCTTCAGGGGATCCAATGACTTCTTCTGATTTTCCTGGGAACCTACACACACATGGAAACACAAACATACACACTGAAAGTTAAAAAGAAAGAAAGAATGAAAGAAAGAGAGGGGGGAAAGGGGGAGGGAGGAGACCCAAAAAGATGAATATGGTATAAACTCACTCATAAGTGGATTCTAGCCATAAACAAAGGACATTGAGCCTATAATTCGTGATCCTAGAGAAGCTGAATAAGAAAGTGAACCCAAAGAAAAACATATATTTATCGTCCTGGATATTGGAAGTAGACAAGATCACTGGACAAAAGTGGGGAGGACGGGGTTAGGAGTGGGGTGAGGGGAAGGGAAGGGAAGAGGGGAGAGAGAGGAAAAAGAGAAAGATTGGGGTGAGCTTGGGGGAACGGGATGGTTGAGATGGAGGAAGGGTGGATGTGGGAGTAGGGAAGAAGATATCTTTATTAAGGGAGCCATTTTAGTGTTGACAAGAGACTTGGCTCTAGAGGGGTTCCCAGGTGTCCAAGAAGATGTCCCCAGCTAGGTCCTTCATCAGCAGAGGAGAAGGTGCCTGAACTGGCCTTATCCCATAGCCACACTGATGAATATTTTGCATATCACCATAGAACTTTCATCCGGCAATGGATGGAGATATTGACAGAGACCCACATTGGAGCACTAGACTGAGCTCCCAAGGTACAGATGAAGAACAGAAGGAGGGAGAACATGAGCAAGGAAGTCAGGACCACGAGGGGTGCGTCCACCCATGGAGACAGCGGCACTGATCTAAAGGGAGCTCACCAAAGCCAGCTGGACTGGGACTAAAGGAGCATGTGATCAAACCGGACTCTCTGAATGTGGCTGACAATGAGGTCTGACTGAGAAGCCAATGATAATGGTACTGGGTTTTGATTCTACTGCATATATTGGCTTTTTGGAACCCTAGTCTGTTTTGGATGCACACCTTCTTAGATCTGGATGGAGCGGGGAGGGCCTTGAACTTCCCACAGGGCAGGGCACCCTGACTTCTCTTAGGACTGGAGAGGAAAGGGGAGGGGAAGGGGGAGAGTGAAAAGAAAATGGGAGGAGGGGAGGAGGTGGAAATTTTTAATAAATAAATAAATTTAAAAAAACTTCTCAGCTCCAACACCATGTCTGCCTGCATACCACTATGTCCCACCATAATGACAATAGACTAAATCTCTGAAACTCTAGGCCACCCAAAGAAATTACTTTCTTTGTAAGAGTTGTGTGGTCACTGTGCCTCTTCACAGCAGTAGGAACCCTAACAAAGACATCATAGTTAGCACCAGTTGTCATCTTTACTCAAACCTAAGTCACTTAGGAAAACAAGGAATCTCAACTGAAGAACTCCCTCTATCAGACTGGCCCACGTACACGTGTGTGCAGTACTTTTTGATTGCTAATTGATATAGGAGAGTCCATGCCACCATGAACAGTGTTATTCCTGGGCTAGTAGGTCTGGGCTGTATAAGAAAGGTAGCCGAGAAAGACAGGGATAGCAAATCAATAAACAGTGTGCCTCTATGTCTGCTTGTTATGTGAGTGTCATAGCTCAAACTGGGTAATTGTCTGTGTAAGGAGACAGTCCCTGGTACTTCATACTTTTTTATCTTCCAGAATGAATCTTCTTGGATAGGTATCTGTTTCTTCATATATTTGAGACAATGTCTTATTATGTAGTCCAGACTCCCCTGAAAGCCATGCTGTAACACAAGCTAGCACTGAACCTACAGTGACCCTACTGTCTCAGGAGGATCCAAATGCTGGGGTTACAGGCATAAACTATCACTGTCTTCTGAACTACATCATAAGTTAATGATAATTGTTTCTTTTTCCAGATATTTTGGGTATATATGGTTGTATTTGGTAGTCATATTAAATAATGTCACATTCACTACCTTCTGCTTAAATTTGAAATTGAAACGAATAGTCCTGGTCATTCAAACTGGAGGTGGGATAGCTATCATACCAGTCTAGTGTCCTTTTTTTTTTTTTTTTTTTTTTTTTTTTTTGATGGTGGATACCAGGGTATGTTCTTGAACAAGCCTCCTGTACAGGAAACCTATGCAACATATGTGTTCTGACTGAAAAAGGGTTAAGACCTATTGATTTTCTTTTTTTTTTTTTGAAAGTAAATTTTATTAAATTATAAAAGTTTCCATTTCCGCCCCTCTTCCCAACACCCTCCCACTCCCCCCACTCCCTCTCCTCCTCCCTCTTCGTCCCTTAGGGCAGTCAGGGTTTCCTGCCCTGTGGGAAGTTCAAGTTCCTCCCCCCTCCCTCCAGGTCCAGGAAGGTGAGTATCCAAACAGACTGGATCCCCAAAATCCATAATATGCAGAGGAAACAGGTCCCAGTATCATAGTCAATGGCTTTTCAGAAAGACTTCGGGCCAGCCACATTCAGAGAATCCGGCCAAATTCCGAAAATCGGGTTAGATCACGTCCTCGTTCAGTCCCAGTCCAACTGGCCTTGGTAAACTCTCATTAGATCCTTTTCCTTGTATCAGTGGGTGATAGCATCCCTCGCAGTACTGATTTCGTTTTTCATGTTCTTCCTCCTTCTGCTCCTCATTTGGACCTCGGGGGGCTCAGTCCGGTGCTCCAATGTGGGTCTCCGACTTTATCGCCGTCCTTCGCCAGATGAAGGATCTATGGTGATAAGCAAAATATACATCAGTATGGTTATGGGCCACGGCCAATTCAGGCACCCTTTCCTCTGTCCAGAGAACAATCTGGGGAATCTCTCCTTGGACCTGGGATCCCATATATAATCAAGTCTCCTGTAAACCCTAAAATGACTCCCTTAGTTGAAATATATTCTTCCCTGATCCCATATTCATCCTTCCTCCCTCCCCCCCCATCCCAGGCCACCGAGCTTTCCCCATTCCTCCCCTACTCCCTTCTCTCTAACCCTCTCCCCTTCCATCAACCCTCCCACCCCCCCATGCACCCGAGGTTACCTGGGACTCTTGTCTATTTCCTACCTCCTGGTGGATAGCTAAATAATCTTCATCAGGTTCATCTTCTTATTTAGCTTCTCTAGGATCATGAATAATAGGCTCAAAGACCTTTAATTATGGTTAGAATCCACTTATGAGTGAATACATACCGTGTTCCTCTTTTTGGGTCTGGCTTACCTCACTCAGTAAAGCGTTTTCTATTTCCATCCATTTGCATGCAAAATTCAAGATGCCATTGTTTTTTACCGCTGAGTAAAACTCTAATGTGTATATGTTCCACACCTTTTTTAACCATTCTTCTATTGAGGAGCACCTAGGCTGTTTCCAGGTTCTGGCTATTACAAATAGTGCTGCTATGAACATAGTAGAACAAATGCTTTTGTAGTATGTTAGGGAATCTTTAGGGTATATTCCCAAGAGTGGAATTGCTGGGTCCTGAGGGAGGTTGACTCCCAGTTTCCTGAGAAACTGCCACACTGATTTCCACAGTGGCTGCACGAGTTTGCATTCCCACCAACAATGGATGAGTGTTCCCCTCACCCCACATCCTCTCCAGCATAGGCTATCATTGGTGTTTTTGACTTTAGCTATTCTGACAGGTGTAAGATGGTATCTCAAAGTGGTTTTGATTTGCATTTCCCTGATCGCTAAGGAGGTTGAGCATGACCTTAAGTGTCTTCTGGCCATTCGAAGTTCATCAGTTGTGAATTCTCTGTTCAGTTCAGTACCCCATTTTTTAATTGGGTTAATTAGAGTTTCAGTGCCTAGTTTCTTGAGTTCTTTGTATATTTTGGAGATCAGACCTTTGTCTGATGAGGGGTTGGTGAAGATCTTCTCCCAGTCAGAAGGCAGCCTTTTTGTCCTACTGACAGTGTCCTTTGCTTTACAGAAGCTTCTCAGTTTCAGTAGATCCCATTTTTTCATTGTTTCTCTTATTGTCTGTGCTGCTGGGGTCCTACTTAGGAAGAGGCCTCCTGTGCCTAAATCTTGTAGACTACTTCCCACTTTCTCTTCTATCAGGTTCAAAGTGGACGGATTAATGTTGATGTCTTTAATCCATCTGGACTTGATTTTTGTGCATGGTGATAGATATGGATCTACTTTCATTTTTTTACAGGTTGACATCCAGTTATGCCAGCACCATTTGTTAAAGATGCTTTCCTTCTTCCATTGTATACCTTTAGCTCCCTTGTCAAAAATTAGGTGTTCATAAGTTTGTGGGTTAATATCTGGGTCTTCTATTCGATTCCATAGGTCGACTTCTCTGTTCTTATGCCAATACCAAGCTGTTTTCAATACTGTAGCTCTATAATAGAGTTTGAAGTCAGGGATGGTAATGCCTCCAGAAGTTCTTTTATTGTATAAGATTGTTTGGCTATCCTGGGTTTTTTGTTTTGCCATATAAACTTGATTATTGTTCTCTCAAGGTCTGTGAAGAAGTTTGATGGGATTTTGATGGGGATTGCATTGAATCTATAGATTGCTTTTGGTAGAATTGCCATTTTTACTATGTTGATTCTCCCAATCCAAGAGCAGGGGAGGTCTTTCCATTTTCTGGTATCCTCCTCAATTTCTTTCTTCAAAGACTTAAAGTTTTTGTCAAATAGGTCTTTCACTTCCTTGGTTAGAGTAACCCCAAGATATTTTATGCTATTTGTGGCTATCATGAAAGATGATGTTTCTCTGATTTCCCTCTCTGCTTCTTTATCCTTTGTGTATAGAAGGGCCACTGATTTTTTGGAGTTGATCTTGTATCCTGCCACGTTACTAAAGGTGTTTATCAGCTGTAGGAGTTCTTTGGTAGAGTTTTTGGGGTCACTTATGTAAACTATCATATCGTCAGCAAATAACGAAAGTTTAACTTCATCCTTTCCAATACGAATCCCCTTGATCTCCTTATGTTGTCTTATTGCTATTGCTAGAACTTCAAGCACTATATTGAAGAGGTATGGAGAGAGTGGACAGCCTTGTCGCGTTCCTGATTTTAGTGGAAAGGCTTTGAGTTTCTCTCCATTCAGTTTGATGTTAGCTGTCTGCTTGCTGTATATTGCTTTTATTATATTTAGGTATGATCCTTGTATCCCCAGTCTCTCCAACACCTTTATCATAAATGAGTGTTGAATTTTGTCAAATGCTTTTTCAGCATCTAGTGAGATGATCATATGGTTTTTTTCTTTCAGTTTATTTATATGATGGATTACATTGATAGATTTGCGTATGTTGAACCAGACCTGCATCTCTGGAATGAAGCCGACTTGATCATAATGGATAATTTTTCTAATGTGCTCTTGGATTCGGTTTGCCAGTATTTTATTGAGAATTTTCGCGTCGATGTTCATGAGTGAGATTGGCCTGTAATTCTCTTTCTTGGTTGTGTCTTTGTGTGGTTTTGGTATTAGGGTAACTGTAGCTTCATAAAAAGAATTTGGCAATGACTCTTCTGTTTCTATATTGCGGAATACGTTAAGGAGTATAGGTATTAGCTCTTCCTGGAAGTTCTGGTAGAATTCTGCATTGAAACCATCTGGTCCTGGGCTTTTTTTGGTAGGGAAATTTTTGATAACAGCTTCTAATTCTTCGCGACTAACAGGTCTATTTAGATTGTTCACCTGTTCTTGGTTAAACTTTGGTATATGGTACTTATCTAAAAAAATGTCCATTTCTTTTACATTTTCCAAATTTGTGGCATATAAACTTTCATAGTAAGATCTAATGATTCTCTGAATTTCCTCTGTGTCTGTGGTTATGTCCCCCTTTTCATTTCTGATGTTATTAATTTGCATGTTCTCTCTCTGCCGTTTGATTAATTTGGATAGGGGTTTGTCAATCTTGTTGATTTTCTCCAAGAACCAGCTTTCTGATTCATTGATTCTTTGGATTGTTTTCTCTGTTTCTATTTTGTTGATTTCAGCCCTCAGTTTGATTATTTCCAGTCTTCTAGACCTCCTGGGTGAATCAGCTTCTTTTTTTTCTAGATCTTTCAAGTGTGCTGTTAAGTCTCCAATGTGTGCTTTCTCCGCTTTCTTTAATTGGGCACTTAGTGCTATGAACTTTCCTCTTAGCACTGCTTTCATAGTGTCCCATAGGTTTGAGTATGTTGTGTCTTTGTTTTCATTAAATTCAAGGAAGAGTTTAATTTCTTTCTTTCTTTCTTCCTTTACCCAGGGGTGATTTAGTAGTTGACTGTTCAGTTTCCATGAGTTTGTTGGCTTCCTGGGGGAAGCATTGTTGTTGAATTCTAATTTTAGTCCATGGTGATCTAACAAGACACAGGTAGTTACTAATATTTTTTTGTATCTGTGGAAGCTTGCTTTGTTACCGAGTATGTGGTCAATTTTCGAGAAGGTTCCATGAGCTGCAGAGAAAAAGGTATATTCTTTCCTATTTGGGTGGAGTGTTCTATAGATGTCTGTTAAGTCCATTTGATTCAATACCTCCAATAAATCTCTCAATTCTCTGTTTGGTTTCTGTCTGATTGACCTGTCCATTGGTGAGAGAGGAGTGTTGAAGTCTCCTACTATTAGTGTGTGTGGTTTGATGACTGCCTTGAGTTCTAGAAGAGTTTCTTTTACATATGTGGGTGCCTTTATATTAGGAGCATAGATATTCAGGATTGAGACTTCCTCCTGTTGAATTGTTCCAGTTATGAGTATGAAATGTCCATCTCCATTTCTTCTGATTGATTTTAGTTTGAAGTCGATTTTGTTAGATATTAGAATGGCCACGCCCACTTGTTTCTTAGGTCCATTTGCTTGGAAAACCTTTTCCCAACCCTTTACTCTGAGTAGGTGTCTGTCTTTGTGGTTGAGGTGTGTTTCTTGTAAACAGCAGAATGTTGGATCCTGTTTTCATATCCAATCTCTAAGTCTGTGCCTCTTTATAGGTGAATTGAGGCCATTGATATTAAGTGATATTAATGACCAGTGGTTGTTGACTCCGGTCATTTTTTTTTTTTTTAGGTAGTAGAGTGTATGTGTTTTTCTTCTTTGATTTGTGCTTGTGAATGGTCGCTAGATGTTCGAGTTATTGTAGGCCGTGTTGGGAATGTTGGATTCCTTCGGTAGTGATTTTCCTTCTAATATTCTCTGTAAGGCTGGATTAGTAGCTCCGTATTGTTTAAATTTGTTTTTATCCTGGAATATTTTGTTTTCTCCGTTGATAGTGAACAATAGCTTGGCTGGGTATAGTAGTCTGGGTTTGCATCCATGGTCTCTTAGTTTCTGCAGTACCTCTATCCAGGATCTTCTGGCTTTCATGGTTTCCATAGAGAAATCCGGTGTAAGCCTAATAGGATTACCTTTATAAGTTACTTGACCTTTTTCCTTTGCAGCTCTTAAAATTTTTTCTTTAATATTTATGTTTTGTGTTTTGATTATTATATGGCGAGGAGATGTTTTTTTCTGATCCAGTCTATTCGGTGTTCTGTATGCTTCTTGAACCTTCATAGGAATATCGTTCTTTAGGATGGGAAAGTTTTCTTCTATAATTTTGTTGAGTATATTTTCTGGACCTTTGAAATGCAATTCTTCTCCTTCTTCTACTCCTATTATTCTTAGATTTGGTTTTTTTATTGTGTCCCACAGTTCCTGAATGTTTTGTGATGAGAATTTGTTGGATTTGCTGTTTTCTTTGGTCAGAGTGTTTAATTTCTCTATGGTGTCCTCAGAGTCTGAGATTCTTTCTTCTATCTCTTGTATTCTATTGGTTAAGCTTGTTTCTGAAGTCTCTGTTCGTTTACCCAGATTTTCCATAGCCAGCCGGCCCTCGGTTTGTGATTTCTTCATTGACTCCATTTCAGTTTTCAAATCTTGAACTGTTTCTATTACCTGTTTGATTGTTTTTTCTTGGTTTCCCAGAATTTCATTTACGGATTTACTCATTTCTTCAAACTTTTTGGTATATTTCTCTTCCATTTCTTTACTCATTTCCTCATTTTTTTTGTTATATTTATCTTCCATTTCTTTATGGCAGATTTTCACCTCCTGTTTAAGTTCCTCTATTGTTTTCATAAAGAAGCGCTTAGAGTCGATTTCTTCTATTTCTTCTGGAGTAGGGTGTTCAATTCTTCTAGTTCCGAGCTCCCTGGATTCTGGCGATGTCATGTTGCCTTTCAGGTTGTTGGAGGAATTCTTGCATTGGCGCCTGCCCATCTCCCCCACTCTGGATGAAACTCCTCAGCACTTTCTGGATAGAACTCCTCAGCACTCTCTGGGTAGGACTTCACAGCACTCTCTGGATAGAGCTCCTCAGCCCTCTCTGGGAAGAACTCCTCAGCAATGCAACAGGGCTAGCTGGTCTTCCCAGGACCCAGGAGACAAAGGGACTGCAGCAGTGGGGGGAGGGGATGGGTCCCTTGGAACACCGAAGACCCTGCCGCAGAAGCTGAGGGGGGAAGGGCTGTGCTCCCTTCCCGGACAGGCAGGCAGGCTGCCCAGGCTAGCACCCACTCAGCTCTCTGGGAAGAGCGCCTCAGCAGTGCAACAGGGCTAGCTGGTCTTCCCAGGACCCGGGAGGCAAAGGGCCTGCAGCAGTGGGGGGGAGGGGAGGGGTCCCTTGGAACACCGAAGACCCTGCTGCAGACGCTGGGGGGGGCTGTGCTCCCTTCCTGGGCAGGCAGGCTGCGCAGGTGAGCACCCACTCCTCGTGTCCTTTTTAAATGCCTCCATTTTCACAAATGACTGGCAGTCCTAATGCATCTCAGCTGACTAGGAAAACACAAAATGTTATTGTTAATTGGTATGAAATTGTTTAATGACTAAATGAACCTACTACAATGTTCCTCACATGCATTTCTGCCCAGTAGGTCCAGTGAGGTTGAGACTTTGGTTCTCTGACAAGTTCCCAGACATACACTTGATTATTCACAACACTGAGCATCAAGACTAGAGAGTCCATGTGATATAAGGCTGGCTTTGGGGAAACTTTGGTTCTGGTGGTTTTATTAGTGTTTTACTAATAATAATATGTTCGTGTATGTGGCACTGCTGCACATACGTGTGCAGAAACAGCCTGCTGGCCCCAGTTAGTGTTGATGTATGTTCATGTTTTCAGAGCTGACTACTTATTTTTGTTTTTTAAAGACTTTATTGTATTACTTTCAACTTTGTCTGGATGGGGGGAGTCTGCATGTAGGTTTGAACATGTCAGCAGCTATGACCCTTGTAGGTCAGAGGCATCAGATCCCCTGGAGCTGGAGTTACAGACTGCTCTGGACTGTCTGGTGTGGTAGCTAACTGATGAACTCAAATGTTCTCTTAGAGTAGTGTGTATTCTGAACAGCTGAGACGTCTCTCGAGTCCAGGTTTTGAGGATTTTTAGCCTGGTCACACTTCTGTTCTCACTCTCTGCTTCCTGAGTGTCAATAGAATGAAAAGTGATCAGTTTATTTTCTGACTATCAGGCCTACTTCACTCACCTGCTGCAACTCCCCATCGCCACGGACTGTGCCCTCTGGCTCTGTCAATTTTTATTAATGAAACATTTCTTCTCTAAGTTGTTTTTTCTGTCAGAGTGTTCTATCAAAGCAACAGCAGACTAACTAATACACTTCTTTTAATTTTCTTTTCTTTCTTTCTTTTTTTTGTTTTTTCGAGACCTAACACACTTTTATATATTTTTTTCCTTTTGTAATTTTATTAAATTATAAAAGTTTCCATTTACACCCCTCTTCCCAACACCCTCCCACTCCCCCCTCCCTCTCCTCCTCCCTCTTTGTCCCTAAGGGCAGTCAGGGTTTCCTGCCCTGTGGGAAGTTCACACTTTTTTAAATAAGAAAAAGAACTCCATTCTGGGTCTCAGAAAGGTTATAATTGTAGTTTCTGGGATCTCAGTTCTTCCCCTGGGCTGCGGTTATAGCTGTATCTAAGGTACCTGTGTTTTTTCTGTCATCATTACTTGTTATTGAAATTATCTTCCCACTGACTCTGTCCCATCTCCCCATATAAACAGTGAAAAAGATGTTATATTTCTTAATAAACTTCCTTGGTATAAGGCATAGCTTGGACAAGACCTCTTGACCCTGGGTTTCCTATCTTCTTTATTTTCTGCTGATCCTTTATCAGGACCACGCCACTGAAGAACAGTCTGTTGATCAAATCAGTTGGTTAATCCCATAACAATTGCTCCACTATTGTTCCAGTGGGCATATTTTGTCAGATCAATCATTATTGTAGCTCCAAGAGCTCAGAGATGGCTGGTCTTGATGATAGGTCTACTCCTCCAGCAGTGTGTATAGCATCTTCTAACTTTATAAAAGCTGGTCAGTGTGGATGAAGATTCCAGGTGAGCAGGGGCTTGATTTTCCATATTCTGTGATTCGATTATATGGTGTCTTTAGCAATGTGGTCTTCTAGTAAGTTTCTGAAAGGTAATCAAGAGTAGTAGTGATAGCCTGTAATGCATGGGAATCTATGGCAACCCACAAGCTAACAATTCAAAAAGAGGTAACTAATTCCTAGTACTAGAGAGTTTCTTCTGGATAACATGTAGTGTCTAGTTAGAAGTAAAAAGGGAATATCTGGAGAGATAGCTGTTACTAAAATCTTCTTTAAAATCATATGGAAGCCTATGCAGTAGAAACTTCCTAAAATGTATACACTACTTTAAGATTCTTTATGATAAGATAACTCAAGTACAAAGAATTGAATATGCAACAAAACACAATTAAGAAAACATCTTCATACTTCAAATCCCAGGACTCAGAAGTCCTGGAGAGCTAGGTAATTTGTTTTTCTGGCATGCCCCTGTATGCTAATGCTAACCTTCTTCTTAAAGCAAGGAAATATGATTTAGTGTGTTTGTTTTTATAATTGCCTTCTTTCATTTAACCATATATTTTAATCATCTACCCATAGTAATGAGCATATTTCCAGAGTGTTATTCGCAGTGAGTATAAGACACTGGTTTAAATGGAGCGTGCCTAACTCATTTGACCTGTCTCCTATTCTTGGGTATATTCTTTGAATCACTTTCTAAGTTTTAATTGTTATTTTGTACTTTAAATAGTATCATATCCAACAACATGTAGATTTCTGTTTGATTTGATTTGATTTTTAACTGCTAATGTTTCAAACCATTTTATCAGAGCAGAAGAGGTGGCTCAATGGTTAATATGCTTGTCATACAAACATGAAGACTTGATTCCAATCCTTAATACCTATATAAAAGGCAGGTTACAGCACAAGCCTGTAATATGAATGTTAAGAGGGCAAAACCCAAAGGGTCTCAGGGGTATCCAGGTATTCTAACCAAATGCATGAGCTTGAGGTTCACTGAGAGACACTGTCTCAAACAGTAAGGTGAGGTTGGGGAGTTGGCTCCTTTACTGATGGAATGCTTCCTGTGCACGCTTGAAAACATGGATTCAGATCCTCAGTGCCCATGCAAGAGCCAGGCACAGTAGCACACAGCTGTAACCCCAGTGCTGGGAGGCAGGGACAAGTGGATCCTAGGAACTCTCTAGCAGCTAGTCTAGCTGAATTGGGAAATCCTGGAGTCAGTAAAAGACTCTATTTCAACAAGAAGAGTAGAGAGAAATAGAGAAAGATACTCAAGGTTGACCTCTGGTTTCCACATGCATGTGCTCATTCTAGCATACCTACACACATATGTGCACACACGACACACACACACACACACACACACACACACACACTCCTCCTGAAAATTATTTCACTAAGCAAATAAGAAGAACATATATTACCTTTACTTTCTAAGTAACTTACATCTCTTACCCTTAACAAGTGCCTTTGCCAAGCAAGAATGTGTTACTTTAATGATGTCAAAATTATCAGTTTTTATTTTATGAGTTATAATTTTGATGGTTTTGTCTCATAACTCCTTCCCTAACCTAAGTTCACAAAGATTTTTCTCTTATGTTTTATTCAAAAGGTTTTACAATTTTATACTTTCATTTATACTTATAATCCATTTTGAATTAATTTTGCACAGGTCTGAATTATAGCCTTAGGGCTTTTTCTCTATATCTGCTTCCCTAGTTGTTCCAATATAATTTCCTGGGAAGGGAAAAAGGGAGAAAAAAAAACCTTTCTCCCTTGAATTTCCTTTAAACCTTTGTCAAAAATCAATGTGACCCTATTTCTAAGTGTCTATTTCTGCACTTTCTATTCAGTTCATTTTTGCGTCTGCCCAGTCTTTCTACCCCACTTCCCTGCCTTGAGTCCTGCAGTTATATTACAGTAGAAAGTCCCCCCCCCAAGTCTTAGACTCAAGGATATGTGTCCTCTAACTTTATTTCCTCTCAATATCACTTTAATTATCAATGGCTCTTTCTTTTGTCATACAAATTTTTAAAGTATCTTACTAATATCAGGAACAATTATAATGGATTTTAACTGAAATAGCATTGAATCAGTTTGTGAGAACTTGCATCTTAACTATATGTATTTTTCACTATACATACACAGTATATTTCTCCTTATTTATTTCTCTATTGATCATCCCCGTCTTTTGTACTTTTCAGCATAGAAATGTCTCAGATATTGTTAGATTTGTACCCAAGGATTTTATTTTATTTTGTGCTTTTTTTCCCCTACTTTTGAGTCACAGGTATATGTTTTAGCTGTAGCCTTACTAAATGTATCTGTGGAGCAGGTCAGGGAGCTGAAGCTTGGGAATAGTTCCCTATTCAAACAAGAGAGACAAGCAAGCCAAGGACAGACTAGAAAGAATCAGAGATTCAGAGAAGATTCTTAGAGAATTAGAGACACTGAGAAGAAAAGAGTGAGAATAGAAAAGAGGAGATACATACATACATATATACATACACATATAAACACATACCTATACACACATATATAATACATACAAATATACACATACATGTGTGCATATATGCATATTTATATAAATATATACGCACATACATACATGAATACATACACACATACATACACATATATACATACACACATACATGCATATAAATACATATATAACACATACATACGTATATAAACATGTACATGCATACAATATGCCCCACTCTGGGATCCTGTCTTTAGAGTCATACATTTTGGGATCAGCTGTGTAGAGCATTTGTAGCTAAAACTTCATTTTTTCATATTTTATTTAGTAACTTTAAATTTTGCTTCACACTTGCCTCCTCCAAAATTCTTGGTTATATTTGGGATACTATAATTTTAGGGACAAAAGTCCCAATTTAAGAGTTCCAGCAGGGGCTGGAGAGTGGTAAAGGACTCAGTGGTAAAGAGCATTTACTGTTCTTGCAAAGTTCCCTAGTTTGGTTCTCAGCATACCCAGCTAATGGTTCACAATACCTGGGACTCAAACTCTAGGGAATTCGGAGCCCTCTTCTGGTTTTTACAGGCATATACGTGTGCGCATGTGTGTGTGTGCGCACACACACACACACACACACACAATATTTTAAAAAGAAAGAATTTCAAAGAACTAGGCTCAGGCATCAGTCAACCAGTGACTGAACAGTGGTGAAGGGCAGAAAAGGAGAACAGGGTGGCCGTCAGGGTGGCCACATGAAGAAAATATAAAAAGGCTCAGTGACTCCAGCCCTGTCTTTTAGGGACTGACAGGAATTTTGAGATTTTGTAAAGAGCGGAGCAAAGACAAGGCGTGGGGTATGTAGCTGGTATGGCAAAGGGCTGTGATTAGGCTGCAGTCTGGGAGGCCATGCGTCACTTAATCCGCCAGATAACTGGTGCGATAACTGATCCTACCATGAAAAATTATTACTCCTGGAATCCAAAGAAATGGAAGAAGAGTGTATTCAAGGCCTTTGTGGATATCTTGGTGGTTAAGTGTTTGCCTTGCAAGCCTAAGGAACTGAAGTCAATCACCAACCTTAGATTTTAAAAGCCAGGTATGAAAGCAAGTGTTTGTAATCTCAGTGCTGGGGAGGTGTAGACAGTCAGGTCCCTAGGCCTTGCTGGTTAACCTGATTAGCCTTCTTGGCAATGTTCCAAGCCAGTAAGTGACCCCATCTCCAAAAACAGTGGATGGCCTCTGAAGAATGAAAACTGAGATTGACCTCTGGCCTCCAAATACACATAAACACATATATGCACCCCACCACATACCCAAATGCATACACGCCCAAAATAAAGTGGCTCAAAAAAAAGTAATTTAAAATGTATGATCACTTCAGAGAGAGACATGGATGGGGAGAGGCTAGTGCAGAGTCTTCATTGTGAAGTCAGGACTGATGTATAGAGCAACAGCACGTTCCTCTCTGACGTTCTTCTACCCCAAGTCCTTTTCTCTAAACATGGCACCATTGGAGCTGAGATCTTCCCTTAATAGTTACTCGTCATGGCATGCAAGGCTCTACATAGAACAACTGAGAGGCAAAAGAAGGTTTGTGACCTATTTAGATTTAACTGTCAACTTGACACGGCCTCATGTCACCTTAAGGGACAGCCCAGATCAGACTGTGCTTGTGTTTGTAGGGGACTGCCTACTAATTGGTATTACAAATTGGTATGAGATAGCTCAATCCACCATTCCCTGGATGGAAAAATCTGAACTACATTAAAAGATAGCTAAATATGAGCCAGAAAGTCAGAATGTAGCATTCTTCCATGGTTTCTGATCCAAGTTCATTCTTGAATTCCCTACTTCCCAAATAATAGATTGAGACCTGGAAGTGGAAGCCAACTCAATTCTTCCCTCCCCAATGTTGCTTTTAGATCAGAGTGTTTTATCATGGCCACAGATATCAAATTGAACCCAAAAAAATGGAATATTTAATAAATTGGGCAGGGTAGACTGGAGTAAAGTCATACTTTAAAAACAAAGACCTTGCTATGCCAAGTAATGACTTTCAGTCAAGGCTGAAGGAGTGGAAGGTACTCCCGCAGCAAAGTCCTCTGTAAGAACAGCAAACACTCGCTGAGCCATAGCTGGGCAGTGATGGTGCACTCCTTTGACCCCAGTACTCTGGAGGCAGAGGCAGGTGGATCTCTATGAGTTTGAGGCTAATATGGTCGACAAAGCAAGTTTCAAGACAACCAAAACTGTTACACAAAGAAACCCTATCTCCAAAAACAAAAACAAAAACTGCTGAGTTATCATTCCAAAACCAACTCAGGGATTTTTAATTAAGATAAATAAATACTTGTGAGCAGCAGCTGCTGTTGTGGGGAAGGCACTGACTGCTTTCCCAGAAGGTTGATTTCTTGTCATGCTTCCTAAAAATGCGTTCAGTTTAGAATGATTGCCACTCCTCGCCTCCTCTTTGGGTACACTGAGGACTGCTGGTTCTAACTTCACATAACCTACCTGTACTCTTCATGACATGCTGTCACTTCTTAAATATGGCCTCGCAGTAATAATATGAAATCAATCCAGCTAGGAAGAAGGGGTCTCTGTATTCCATCTCCCACCAGCAGCAGCTGCACCCGGGCCAGCATGAATGCACTGTCTCACAAGTCATTCATCCGGTGCAGAGTTCAGCTGACCCTCACACCCCGTCCTATCTCAGCAAAGCCAACAACTTTTTCCTCCTTCATCTCTAGAATGTAAAACTGCCCCCCTTCTTACCCATTCTGTTCTTAATTCTCCAATTTCCTTTCTTTTTCTTTCTTTTCTCTAGTGTATAACTTGCCTTACCATGAGTGCATTTGTTATTCACACCATTGAATTCCTGCCTGTGGTCAGCTCTGTTAACAGTTCAGATTTCTTTCTCAATAAACCATCTTCTATTTACAGAGTCCTTTTAATTAGAACTTCCTTAATCACCCTGGTAAGTGATTGTGTTCTCTTAACTTACTCTTCTGAGTCCTCCCTTTCTATTCTTACACAAATCTCTCCAGCTTTTCCCATTAGTTCATCCTTCAGTGCCTGCTCTGGGTCCAGGGTGTGGACCCTGGCTGCCCCAAGCCTGCCCCTCTATCAGACACGTGGGACACACTATTATCACTATGACAGCTCAGTTTTCTGGTTCATTTTTGCAAATTGCCAGTGCATAAGCCCTCTGATTCCTGAAAGCCCCATATTGAGAGACTTCAGCAACTGGGAAGATGGCTCCGTGTAGATAGATCACTAGAACCCACATAAAGCCAGGCACAGTAGCGCATACCGGTAACCCAGTGCTCTTACAGGAAGATGAGAGGCAGAGACATGGAGTCTCTGGAAGCTTGTGATCTCGCCCACCTTGCCAAAGCAGTGACAGAGACAAAACCCTGTCTGAAACAAAATGCAATGTTGCCACTGACACATAAGGTTGTCCTCTATCCTTCATCACATGTACCACCCCCACATGCACCATGCACAACACACACACACACACACACACACACACACATATATATATATGTCACTTGTATATATATTCATTCATATACTCTTATATGAATGTTATATACATTCATAACTCTTTACTGACTTGTGTCGCCCTATTGAATATAACCTGTTCTTCCTGCTGCCCTGCAGTCTGCTTTCTTCTCTTACTGATTCTTAGGAAGCAGCAAACGTCTGCTCCATTTGGTTCCGTAGGCACTGGCACTGCAGGGTGGCTTTCTCCTGCTGACAACATGTTCCAGGCTGAGCTCATTATGTTTCGTCTGCTTGTGCCTTTGAACATCCTGGGTGACCTGCTCTGTGCGATCGCAGAGTGATGAAGACTCCTCCACTCTGCCCCATGTTCAGGTAAGGTCATTTCAAGGTAACCATTGAAATGTTGCTTTGAATGTCACACTGGCCAGCTAAGAATTACATAACAAAACCACAAAATAGGTGACTTCAACATTGGGTACTTTTTTAAACAAATTAATTTGTCTGTGTTTATTTGGCTTCCTTTCTCTTTCTGTGAAGAACACCCTCACCAAAAGTAACTTGAGGAAGAAAGGATTTCTTTCATCTTATGGCTAATAATGAAAGGAAGTCAGGGCAGGAACCCAAGGCAGAAGCTGAGACAGAACATGAATGATCACCGCTTATTGTCTTGCTTCCCATGGCTTCCTTGGTCTGCTTTCTTGTATAATCCAGTATTCCCAGCCCAGGAGGGGTACCACCCAAAGTAGTATGGGTCCTCCCATATCAAACAAGAAAATCCCCACTTCCCTCACACTTGCCTATGGGCCAATTGGATGGAGATATTTTCTCAGATGGGATTCCCTCTTCCAAGTTGACCCTAGCTTAGATCCAGCTTTCAAAAACATAACCAGCATAATTTTTTTTTGTGAGTGTCTGTTTACATGAGAGCCCAAGGAGGCCAGAGGAAGGTGTCAGATCCCCTGTAATTGGAGTTATAGTTAGTTGGAAGTCACTTTCTGGAAGCCAATCTCCAATCCTCTGTAAGGGTAGAAAGTGTTCTTAACTGCTGAGACATCTCTCCATCCTCAATAGCAGATATTCTAACCTCACAGATCTGGAATGAAAATATTGGTCAAAACATGAACATCTTTGCTTCTTTCTGAAGCTTCTCCTTGTGCCATCAGCTGCCTTCTTTCTCTGTGATGTGGATTTTTCTCTGACTATGTGAATCTGGAACACTCCAGTTGCTTTCTTAGGAAAAGACCGCACTGCTTAGCTTACTATCCACTATAAATTTCTCCTTTTTAATTGCTCTACCTTTATTAGATCCATATGTCCAAAGAGTTACTGACTAACATTCCAAGAGATAAAACACTGGGAGTTCTCTCTCTCTCTCTCTCTCTCTCTCTCTCTCTCTCTCTCTCTCTCTCTGTCTGTCTCTCTCTCTCTGTCTCTCTCTCTCCCTCTCTCTCCCTCTCTCTCCCTCTCTTCCCTCCTTCCTTCACTCTTTCTCTTCTTATCTCTTTCCCACTCTTACTTTCTCCCCTTTATGCTCCTCATTATCTTTCTTCTTTTTCTGTTTCTCTCTTCCACTTTATCTCTCTTTATCTTTTTCTGTCTTTCTGCTGCTCCTCTCTTCCTGTTTTTCTCTCATCCATTTCTCTTCCCTTTAGTCTCTTTCCTTGTTTTCCTCCCTCAGCTCTCTGCATGCATCATCTCTTTTCTTGTTTCTTTTTCTTCTTTTTCTTTTTCCTCTCTTCTTTCTTTTCTTTTCTCTCAGTTATAGTTTCTCATTCATTCTCCCTCTCTTCACATTATTTTTCTCTTTCTATCTATTCTTCTATTTTTCTCTCCCTTTCACTTTATTTCTTCTGTCTCTTTCTTTCTCTCTCTTCTCTCTCTATCCATTTCTCCCTGGCATAAACACTAATTCTTAAGTCATGTCTCTAGTAATTTTCCCACATATCACTAAGAATTCCCTGCACTTCTGAAGTCTGATCCTGGATTACTTCTGTTATTGTCACAGCTTTGTTTGGCCAAAGGGTCCCCAATATATTGAACCTAATAGTGTACATAGAGCCCCATAAGTTCATCACACATTACCAGGAACACCAGAACCTTCCATGAAAATGGCACATGCATTTCATCCTCAGGTCATCCTCAGGGTTCTTGCTTAAAAGGTTCTGAGGACTGTAATATCTAGAGCCAAGTTTCATGAGGGCATCGTCCTGGGACTGACGTTAGCTGTGTGACATTGGTAACCCACATCACCACTCTTGGACCTTTACAGTTCCCTGGTAGCAGAAAAGAACCATGCTTTACTGATTTCTTTGTCCATTGGTGTCCATCAGTCTGTCATATCAAGCTCTAATTCTGAAGTGAGAAAGAGCATAAATGTTTCACAATGACCAGTTGAAAGTTGGTGCACTAATTATATAGTTCATAAATCACTCTTCAGAATGCATACAACATGCAGGCTTATTCAGCAACACTGCTATCAACCAGCCCAGTATTCTTGAGTATGAAAGACATCACTCCACTGAACATATCTTAAATTTTGAGGGGATCTTAAAAGTCTGTCAGTGGTCTCGCTTACACCCACCACTTTCAATAAACTAGTTAAAGAAATAAAGCATGATGAGGCCTGCAGGGATGATGTCTAGGATCCATGGTGTCATCCCTGCCAGGATTTAATGACAGAATGGAAAAGAATGGCTGGGATGTTAAGTGGACTGATCAATGTGGGCAGTGTGGAATACCAACAGTATCATTCTCTTATATATAAGAAAATATTCAAAGCTACTCTGAGATATGCTTTTATTCTCAAAAGTCAAGTAAAGATTATCTGCATCACAGTTACAGTGGCTGATAGGGGTGTTTATTCCCTGAGAATCTGGAGTCTTGGGTTTTACCCAAGTGTTCATAGATTTCACACCCCAGACTTTCAATAACAGCAACATATTTTTACAAAAGAAAACACACTGGGTGGTTGATTTCTATTCTCCTTGGTGTGGATCTTGCCAGAATTTTGCTCCAGAGTTTGAACTCCTGGCTAGGATGATCAAACAAAAAGAGAAACATGGGGAAGTACACTGCCAGGATTCTTCCCAAGCATGTCAGAAAGTTGGTATAAAAACCTACCCAAGTGTTGGATTTTGTTACTATGAAAGAACAAACAAAGAATCAAATTTGGGAAGAGCAAATAGATTCCAGAGGTGCAAAAATTATTGCAGCCTTAATTGAAAATTCTCCTAATCAGCGGAAAGAGAAACAAGGAGGGGTTTTGATGATGGTGAGGAAATAAACTGGAAAGAAAAGAATCTGAAAAGCAGCATCAGAGGGTCTCTTTTCCAGAAGTTAAGGTTGTTCACGGAAAAATCATATGCACAGAATCTTGGTCCAACAGTTGCCACAGACTCAGCACCATTGGGCGAAGCAAAGTCTGCACACATTTTCTGAGAAGAGCCAAAGCAGCATGGCTGAGACTTTAGAGGTCACAGATGGTTCTTTCCTGTCCCTTTGTTGTTGTTAAGCCTTGGAAAACCACAGTGTTCTTAGCTCAGAGCCACACAGAAACATTCCCCAAGCCTAATCCGTTTTGTACAGGGACTAGTTTGCTCTCTCTCTTTCTCATGTGTGTGCATTTATGTAAATGTGTATGCATGTTCAAGTGTGTGCACTTGTGTATGTGACTATGCATGCATGGGTGTGTCTAACCGTATGCATGTGCGAGTGTGGAAGCCAGAGGACAACCTTGCTGTCATTCCTCAAACATATGCACATTGCATTTAGAGAAAGTGTCTCTCAGTTGCCAGGAGCTTGCCAACTGGGCTAGGCTAGGTGGCTAGTAAGCCTCAGGTACCCACTTGTCTCTGGGATCAACAAGTCTGATTTTTACCATAATGTGGATTCTGGGTATGGAACTTGGGTCCTTGTACACACACTATGGTCACTTTATTACCTGAGCCCTCTCCAAGCCTTAAGACACAAGCATGGTCTCGCTAAAGGACGAGTGACAGCCTTCAAGTCTAGAGCCAGGCAAGGAAATCTGTGGGAATATCAATCCTGGGAATCTTTTTTTTATTAATTTACGTGTGTTTGTGTACATACAAGTATGCATGCAAGGGTGTGGGCCAGAAGAGGATGTTGGCTCCCCTTCAGCTGGCATTACAGGCAGTTATGAGTCACCAGACATGGGTGCTGGAAACTAAACTGAGGTCCTCCAGAAAGCAGGAATGGTTCCTAACTCATCAGCTATCTCTCCAGCCCCATCCTGGAAGCTTGCTGCATCGCAGTCTTGCACCTAGGTTTCTCTATCTCTTTTCCTTGCTGACCGCATCCTAAATAATCACTTTTTCTGTTACATTCAAATCTCTGTGACAGACAATGTGATCTGCCTGTCAATCTCTCATCACTTCCTAGCAGCTGATGACAGTGATGTTATTATTTACTGTCACTTGTTAGACTTATAGCTTCAGCACTTAAGAAGTTGTCTATAGCATCCTAAGTACTTTAACTGATGACAAGGGCAGATCCACAGGATACAGGGAATTTTACTGTCACTTCCATGGCTTACAGTTAAGACAGTTGGAAGGAAGGAGCCCTGTTCTTGCTTGGTTTCCATGAAACAGAGGTGATGTCACTCACTTTTCAGTGTAGGGAACAAAAACAAAGGTGTTGATGAAACACTTAATATATTTACAGAAAGCTGAAAGATGTCTCACTGGATAAGAATGCTTGTTGAGTCCATACAAGAATGTGAATTCAAATACCCATCACCCATATGAAAAATCAGTTATGTATGGCCAAGAGCATCCATCTGTAATTCCAGAACTCTGAGAAGTAGAGACAGAAGGATTACTGGGGTTCACTGATCGTCAACTGGGATCCAGGCACAGTGAGAGATTTTGTCTGAAGAGAATATGCTAAAGAGCAATGGAGGAGGACTTGGATGCTCTCCACATATGAATATATCAAGCATATGCATACACACATGCACACATACACATGCACTTTCACACACAAACACATGCATGTGCACACATACACATGCACTTGCGCACACTCACACAGGCACATGCACACACACACACACATACACACACATACACACACATGCACACACACACGCACCACACACACCACAAATCAATCACCCAATAAACATGGTCTATAAAGCACATGCCCATACTCACTACATGCATCAGTTATTTTCCTCTTGGAGTCCAGCCCCCTTGTCACTCTTCATAGTGTCCGGCTGGTATCCACTGATCCTTCCTGGCATGTCAGCACAGCTTAGCTTCTCAGCTCAATGCTATTAATGAACTAGGCTGCGTGTTCTGTGGTGGAGGTTGATCAGTGCATATGGTCAACAGCATCTATGAACTCTATCCACCTGACTTCAGTAGTATCTCCTCAGCAGTGACAAGAAATAGTGTCTGACTGTCATACTTCTCCTGGGGAAACAGAACTGCAGAACTGTCTGTGAACAATACAGTGAGCTCAGCTCTCTTTCCCTCAGTACTCTGGCACCCAAGAAAGGATGCCTAGCCTCAACTGACTTCCCTGCCCACAGAGGACGATCAGAAAAGAGAACCTCACCCAGCCATTTATATTTTGAGAGTAGAAAATTCAAACTGACCTAATGATTTCATTTCTAGGATTCTTCCCCCATGGAAGATCATTTGGGTTGCAGGACAGAATCTTAAAGAGGCTTGCACTGAAACAGAGACAATCGGTTTAAAGAAAGAGAATATATCTCTAAGAAACAGGCAAGATGCCAACACACCCCGCATGCTATCCCATATCCATCACTTTTCTGGCTGTTCTGACAGCATTCTTAACAAAGCAAATTCAGGAAGGAAGGAATTAATTTTGGCTGACAGGTCAAAGGTACAGTGTATTATAACAGGAAAGACATAGAATAAGGCAGTTGGCCCTGATTTGCACACACAGGAAGCAGAACGAGTTGAATGCTGGTGCTTGGATCCATTTCTCATTCCTATCCAGTACTGGACCCCAGAACATGGGATGCTGCCACCCAAATTTAGGGTGAGTATTTCCACTTCAATTAACCCAACCTAGAAACTCCCTCACACACACAAGGTTTGTCTTCTAGATGATTCCATGTCCTGTCAAGTTGACAATCAAAATCATTGCACTGACTGTTTTCACTTTCACATTCCCTAACCTTGTGCCCCAGAGTTTCCATGCTGAGTCTCTAATCCTCCTGATGCATCCTCCACACCCCATCCCATTTTGACCCTTGAATTCTACTGTTTAGATTTCTCCTGGTTTTTGATAAAGGCGTCTTAACTGGGACACCTCTCAGATGGTTTTGAAGAAGGATGAGATATAATAGCTCTTTTCTGTGCTCTTGAACTTAAAATTGTGTCAGTAAAAACCAATTGAGGAAGAAAAAGAAACACTCTAGCAACTTCAAATAGAGAGTTTAATCCAATAACTGGTTTGCTGAAGTAATAGAAAAATTGAAAACCCATGAAGAAATAAGCCAGGAAATACCGGTTATTCTGACATTCACTAAGTGATCTCAAACCCCTCCCCATGCCCACTTCTCACCTAAAGCTGTGTATTAGGAGAGGTGTGCATTTCAAGTGCTAGACAACAATTAGTAGCTTTAGAAGTCATTGAAGATGAAGTCTCCTGACAGTCAGCTTTGGGTTCCACCTCCCATTTCCCTGAAAACACTAGGAAGGAAAACATCACATTTGTCCTTCCTTGGTACTCCTGGTCCAAAAATTGACTCTATCTCCAACATTAGAAAAAACATAGTATTCTGATCTGCTCCAAAAACTAGAACATTACATATTATTGCCACACCCTAAGGAGTTAATCCATTTGGGTCTGTCAGTCAGTTAGCCATGAGTCTCTCCCCTTATTCATTTGAAGATATAGTAAGGCAGTGGGAGGAATAATTATCCTCTTAGTGAGCTAATGTGCTTATAAGTCCTAGAAGGGCATTGGAGCAGCCACTTACAGACTGTCAATGCTTAAACCTGTCTGCTTTTCTGAATTCTAACTCACGAAGCACAACTTTTCTTTCTCTAACTGTGTCTTTTTTTTTTCAGACACTGGCTGGAACCTGAGTATGTTTCCCCTGGTGCTGTGAGCTGCCTCACTCTTTCCCTGAAGGACCACCCCCTTCCACTATGTACCTTGCCAATCCCCATTGCAAAGGGCACATTTTTCTCTCCTCTCCATTCCTCTTCTCCCTGTTGGTAATTTTCTACCTTCCCATTCTGTTTTTCTCTCAAACATGATAAAATATTCATTGAGTTTTTCCTAAGTCTGTTTCCATGTTTTTAATTTCATTTTTGATAACATCAAGCATATAGGCAGTGAAATCCAGCTGTACTTCCTTCTGTTTCTTCTCTCCAACTCTCTCTGTATCTTCCCCACCTTGACTTCCTTCCAATTTCATGTCTTTTTTTTTCGATAACACACTAAGTCAAATTAGTGCATTTGTGAATGTGTTGGGAGCCAGGGAGGATCACCCACTGAAGCATGGAAAACCTACAAGTGGTCATAGCCTCAAAAAAGACTGTTGATTCCTCCCTAGCTGCTACCCGCTGTCAGGAGCTCTTCTGTAGGGGTAGAACTTGGAGAGGACATCTCCACTTATGCTGCATTTTTTTCTGGCTTGATCACCACTAGGTCTTTTGCAGGTGATCACTGCTCTGAGTCATAATTACACTAACCATGTCATGCCCAGAAGACAGCACTCCTCCTTGATTCTCTGACTCTCCTAGTTTTTCTGCCTCTTATTCCTCAGTGATACTTGGGCCTTAGCGATAATGAAATTAATACATATGTCCCATTATGTATGAGTACAATTTCTGTTATTCTGAATACTCTGACCACTTAAATGTCCCTCCATTAATTGCTGCGCACTATACAAGAAACTTCTCTGACCAAGGCTATGGTTGGGTGCATAACATGGAGCTCAAAAGCAAGCCAAGGGGCTCAAAGAGGCCTTTGGGGAACGGACATCCTAATAGAAGAAGGAGGACATTGTAGGTAACGTAAAAGTAAAGAGGTAAAGTGTGGGGGTTGAAAGGCCTAAGCAGGGAGGGATGTGGGAGTGGGGGAAAAGTCAGGGTCTAAACTCAAAAGAAGAGTGTTTAAACAGTCTACTGTCTTACAATCCAGCATTAAAACAATTGAAAGAATTGTAGGACGCATGTGACACGGCAACAGAGTGGGGATGGGATAGGAGGACAAGCTACAGAGGGAGGGTGGTGGGTGGGCTTACCAAAGCAAAGGCTCTATGGAAAAGCTTTATGGAAATCCACTTGCTAAAAAAGCTAGTTTCAAAATACAATGTCAAAAAAAGTGTTAGGACAAAATTAATGCCTTTGGAATAGATTTGAGGCTTGTTCCATCAGAGGAAATTTCATGTCTGGTATTATACTCCCATGGCTTTGAAGGTCATAAACTCCAAGGTAGAACCTGCTGTTATTTTACTAGTGGTCATGCTGCCTAAATGCTTTTATTAATGGGGGAACCATGGTTTCTACAGTAACACTTAGACCATAATATGTGGATAAAAGTAAAGTTGACCTGTTTTAAGCCTAGGCTCTAAAGATTTCACGAAACTTGTAGCTTTACATATACATGAAGAGCATGGATAGACTCTCCATTTCATAGGCGACCCCAGGAAGAATGAACATCAATGACTTTTCTTGAACCAACTAGAAACATGGGGGCTTAAAGAAAAATTGCTAACCCAAAATCTGCAGACTGAGACATGTGCAGCGCACAGCTGAACTGGGTAACTCTGAGCAGAAACCACCAGACTCATAAACTACAAAGAGTAGTTTGATGGTAACTGAGGAATTTTTAGAGACTGAAGTGGCCTAGATTTAGAGTAAGACTCTCCTGATATTGAGTGATTGTCCTATGGAATCCCCACGCTTCTATAAGTTCCAGCTTCAAGGACTCTCTCAAATTCTCAGGGCAGAGAATCAGAGAAAATGTTCCTCAGGATTGAAGCATCTGTAAATAAATAAGTGTGTGGAATTTATCCAGAACCTGTTCTGTACTGAAAACCAGAAGTTTTCCTACAGGGAGAGTAGATGTCCCCACCTCAGGTTCCTCCAGGGCTCCTCTCTCAGCTAAGAGAGAAAATATTCTCAGTAGAGGTCAAGAAATACATCAAGAGTCAGGCAGCCTGGGAAAGGAAGAGAAGGAGAAACAGAAAACATAACTAGAGAATCTCTTGTGAAGTTCACAGCTCTAAAACATAGGACTCTTAAGAGCTGCAACTTAAGAAAAAGCTACATGATCCTCTTCCTCCCCTAAACCATAGCACAACTCTGACAGGCATTCTGTATAATAAAGAAAATTATAATTGAAGGGCTGACGAACACAGCTTCTCTCTGAGAACATGCCTTGCTGTGGAAATGGCAGTGATGCTCTCTATAAGAGCATATCTTCTCACTGCTCCCCACACATGCTCTGTCTCCTTATGTGCAGCTTTTAACACTTGTCATAGAAATATAGTGTTGATTTATTCTATGTCCTGCTGTAGATCAGCCATCATCCACTCAACAACTCTGATCTAATAAGGATTTTTAATTATATGTAAATTTTTCATAATAATGTATTTCAGCACATTTTCATTCATGTACATAATGCATTTGGATCATTTGATCTCCTGTCAGGATCTTTTTGTTGTTGTTGTTCTCTTCCCACTCCTGTGAATCCCTTTCCTTGTCTTAGCTAATACCTCTTCTATATTTCCATGTCTTTGGATTTTGGTCACCCAGTGAATTTCATTACAGTTTCTTTCATGAGCATGGGTGAGGGTTTGTTTACTGGAATATGGGCAACTCCCCAGTAACTACATTCACTACATGAGTAGTCAATAGCTACCTAGATATCCTCAGAACAGAGGGGTGATGTTTCATTTGCCTTTCTTCCAAAGCTATTCTACCTCGAAATACTATGGTAAAAGAGGGGTCTTATAAGGAGCTCTCCCCAAAAGCTCTTTAACCTAGGCATAGATTTCTATCTGCTTTGTTTGAAGAACTCCTAAAATAATAACTGGCTCAACTAGCATTGTTGAATGAAGGCAGGAATTTCTCTTTTTTAAAATTTTATTTATTTATTAAAAATTTCCACCTCCTCCCATTTTCCTCCCACTCCCCCCACCCTCCCAACCCCTCCCTCTCCAGTCCTAAGAGAAGTCAGGGTGCCCTGCCCTGTGGGAAGTCCAAGGCCTCCCCACTCCATCCAGGTCAATGAAGGTGAGCATCCAAACAAACCAGACTCCCACAAAGCCAGTTCATGGAGTAGAATCAAAACCCAGTGTCATTATCAGTCAGCCCTCATTGTCAGCCACATTCAGAGAGTCTGGTTTGATCACATGCTATTCAGTCCCAGTCCAGCTGGCCTTGGTGAGCTCCCATTAGATCAGTCGCACACTCTCCGTGGGTGGACACACCCCTCACAGTCCTGACTTCCTTGCTCATATTTTCCCTCCTTCTGTTCTTCATTTGGACCTTGGGATCTAAGTCCAGTGCTCCAATGTGGGTCTCTGTCTCTACCTCCATCCATCACCGGATGAAGGTTCGATGGTGGTACACAAAATATTCATCAGTGTGGCTATGGAATAAGGTCAATTCAGGCACCCTCTCCTCTGCTGCCCAAGAATCTAGCTGGGGACATCTCCTTGGACAACTGGGAACCCCTCTAGAGCCAAGTCTCTTGCCAACCCTAAAATGGCTCCCTTAATTAAGATATCTTCTTCCCTGCTCTCATATCCACCCTTCCTCCATCTCAACCATTCCATTCCCCCAAGCTCTCCCCAATCCTCTCATTCTCCCTTCTCTCTCTTCATCTCCCTTTCCACCACCTCACCCCCACCCCCGTGATCCCAACTTTTGTCTGGAAATCTTATCTACTTCCAATATCCAGGAGGATAAATATGTGTATTTCTTTGGGTTTACCTTCTTATTTAGCTTCTCTAGGATCACGAATTATAGGCTCAATGTCCTTTGTCTATGGATAGAATCCACTTATGAGTGAGTACAAACCATATTCATTTTTGGGGGGTCTGGGTTATCTCACTCAGCATGGACAAAGGAGACTACTTCCTATGTATAACCCAAGTAGCACAGACAATAAGAGCAACAATGAATAAATGGGACCTCCTGAAACTGAGAAGCTTCTGTAAAGCAAAAGATACTATCATTAACACAAAAAGACAGCCTACTGATTGGGGAGAAGATCTTCACCAACCCCACATCAGGCAAAGGTCTGATCTCCAGAATATATAAAGAACTCAAGAAACTAGACATTAAAACTCTAATTAACCCAATATAAAATGGGGTATTGAACTAAACAGAGAATTCTCGACAGAAGAATTTCAAATGGCCATAAGTCACTTAAGGTCATGCTCAACCTCCTTAGCGATCAGGGAAATGCAAATCAAAACAACTTTGAGATACCATCTTACACCTGTCAGAATAGCTAAAATCAAAAACACCAATGATAGCCTATGCTGGAGAGGATGTGAAGTAAGGGTAACACTCATCCATTGTTGGTGGGAATGCAAACTTGTGCAGCCACTTTGAAAATCAGTGTGGTGGTTTCTCAGGAAACTGGGAGTCAACCTACCACAGGATCCAGCAATTCCACTCTTGGAAATATACCCAAGAGGTGCCCTATCATACCACAAAAGCATTTGTTCAACTATGTTCATAGCAGCACTATTTGTAATAGCCAGAATCTGGAAACAACCTAGTTGCCCCTCAATAGAAGAATGGATAAAGAAGGTGTGGCACATATACACTTTAGAGTTCTACTCAGAGGTAAAAAAAAATGACATCTTGAATTTTGCATGCAAACGGATGGAAATAGAAGGCAGGAATTTCTAACAATATCTGTGGGCTTCTCCTCATGTCTATGATACCTATCCTGAAACAAACTGTTTTCTGAGAATGTGTCATACTAAAGAACAGAATTCTACAAATAAAAGCAAAGGGAACAAAGCTGAGTCATTGCCTGTTGCTGTAATAATAAAATGTTGCTGGAACTTGGTCATATTTATTGTATACTTACTGTTTATATGTACTATTAATAACAAAGTCAATTGAACTGGAAGACCACTAGACTGGTTAGGAATGTTACGCTTTTCCCCCCTTTTTGTTTTTTGAGACAGGGTTTTTCTGTGAAACATTTCTGGCTGTTTTGGAACTCAATCTGTAGACCAGGCTGACCTCAAACTCATAGAGATCTGCCTGTCTCTGCCTCCCAAGTGCTGGGATTAAAGATGTGCACAACTACCACCTGACAGGAATGTGTACTACTCTTACAGCGGATTTGGGCTTATTCCCAGCACACATATCAAATAATTTACAATTGTCCTTAATTCCAACCTTAGGGAGTCTCTTCTGGCCTCTATGGTCACCTACACTCTGGGATACTAACCTACACACCCACACATACATATATACATGATTAAAGTTAAAATAAATCAGAAAGAAACAGAGAGGGGGCAAGGGAAAGGAAGAAGAAAGAAAGAAAGAAAGAAAGAAAGAAAGAAAGAAAGAAAGAAAGAAAGAAAAAAGAGAGAGAGAGGGAGGGAGGGAGAGAGGGAGGGAGGGAGGGAAGGAAGGAAGGAAGGAAGGAAGGAAGGAAGGAAGGAAGGAAGAAGAAAGGAAGGAAGGAAGGAAGGAAGGAAGGAAGGAAGGAAGGAAGGAAGGAAGGAAGGAAGGATGTTGAGTAATGGCAAAAGAATTTTTGGGTGCCTAAATTCTAAAATGGTTATGATATTGCCCTTTACAGAAAATAATTGTATCCCTGACATAGATCACAGCATTTGCTCCATTAATTTTTTTTTAAAGAACAAACAAAACATAAGATTTTGAGGCTGTCTATCTGCCTTCCTTTCTGCCTGACTTCATGGACTGGTTGCTTCAGCAGTTATAGGTCAGAGTTCTATTTCCATAAACTAAACCTGACAGGAAATGGAAATCACTTTTGTAGAGATCCTTTCACTAAATGCAGAAAAGAAAAGGGAAAAGGTGAAGAAAGAGAGGAAGAATGGATGATGATTGAGAACACTGAATGAAAGAGAATGCTCTGTATCTGATTAGATGGTTAGCAGTCACCATTTAGATGGAGAAGAAAGTAAAACCAAGATCTAAAATATCAAGTTTGGGTTCTGTGGAGAGGGATACTTTGGTAATGTGCTTCTACAAAAGCCTGACCACTGGAACTGGTATCACCAGTACCCATGTAAAAAAAAAAAAATCAGAGCACAATGGTTTACATTTATAATTCCTGGGTTGTGAAGACAGAGATGGGAGGATCTCTGAGGCTCACTGGCCAGCTAGTCTAGCTACATCAATCATCTCCATGTTCAGAGAGAGACCATATCTCAAAAAAGTAGATGGAAAAGGGACTCAAAAAGACACCTAACATCACAATCAGACCTTTACACACATGCACACACATGTGTGCCTAAGTTCTCACACAGACATAAACACATAAAATTTTAATGTTTCATTTCCACAACCTCAAATGATTCTTTGCCCTAAGTCAACCATACATCTTTTCACAACCTATAACGAACACAAAAGGCTGAAGGCACCAGCAAGCAAGTGGGAAGGCAGATTTGACTGGCAAGCACTGCCTTCTAGGAATTTTTGCATCATCTCTTTGCATGTTCTCCTTCCTAAGGGTCCCTTACCATCTCTTTATCCACCTTGCTGGTCTAATCTATGATAAGAGAAACTTTCAGCCACACAATATTTTCACTGTAGTGCATTAGTCTTGTACCGCTAGTAAAAGGGAACATAAATTACCTTGCCATTTCTGAAATTTAGATAAATTAGATTCTGATTGGTCTGGATCCTTTTTACTTCCATCTCAGCTGTTAATCATAAATAATGCATGTAAGATAAAGTCATAGAAATTAAAATAAAGTCTGAGTTTAAAGTAGACTCATTTTTGACTCCCTACCTATAAAATTGTTTCATATCTACCAATTTTTGACTTATGAAAAATGCCTTTTAAAGACCAACTTGTGTCTGAAGCAGAACATTCAGAGAATGAAGCACAATTAATAAAAACTCAGGGTCAGAAATTGGGGTTCAATCTGAAGATCCAAAAAGCAAAGCAGCCAACCTTGACCTCAGGCTGAAATGATGATCCTGCCTCCAGGGATCTCAGAATGAGATTGTATGTTGAGAACTATTTTCTTCCATTTTATAATTCTCTCTAGACATGGGATTAAAGGCATGCACCAGTGTGATTAAAGGCATGCACTGCCCAGTTTCTATGGCAACTAATGTGGCTACCAGAATTAAAGTTGTATGTCATTATGGCTACTGGGATTAAAGGTGTGTGCTACCATACCATTGTCTGTAATGCTGACCGTTGGGACTGTTTCACTCTCAGATCTTCAAGCAGTCTTTATTTATTAAAATACAATTGAAATGTTACTACAACAGAATAGGCATTTTTCATGAATATGGCACTGAGTTTGTAAATGTTGACTGGAACTTTGTTTTCCACCTGCTTGTGAAAATGAATCTATTGCAAATTACATATGTTTTATTCCTTATCCTCTGGTGGTTAAATCCTAAAAATAAACATCAAGCTAACTCTAATGTGGAAATCTTAGGTGCTACATAAATGAATGTATGTTGAGTAGGCATATCCTGCCAAGGTTTGAGTATTTGTGAGAGCTCATCTTTTCATTTGTTATGATTCTGATTCTCTGAAGTGTCTATAGTAATCATAGACACTTCCTTACCTTAGATCAACAAAATAACAATAAGAACACTATTTCCTTATCTACTGACATATATCATTAGAGAAACAGCCCTGAACTCAGAGTCAGGAGGCCAGTGTAGCTGATCTTCCCTACTTCCAACAGACATCTGACCATCAATTATCCCTGACCTTTTTAGCTGTTTTAACTCATCTGCCAAATGAGGGATCTGCATTAGATAACCCTAGAGGACCTTTCATGATGGCATCTCACAACTATAGAAAAAAAAATTTAACTGTTGGAGAAGGGGGCTATTCGTTGGTCCTGGCTTCCCAGCCACGAAATAATCACACAGAAACTGTATTATTTGCAATACTGTTTGGCCAATAGCTTAAGCATATTTCTCACTAATTCTTATCCTAAACTAACCTGTCTTTATTAATCTGTGTATGGCCACATGTGATGTAGGAGGGTCTTCTTTCTATGGGTTGCTTTTATTGGTCAAATAAAGAAACTGCCTTGGCTTTTTGATAGGACAGCAGATTAGATAGGCGGAGTAGACAGAACAGAATTCTGGGAGAAAGAATGCAGAGTCAGGCAGACACCATGAAGCTCCAGCCCGAGATGGATGTAGGTTAGAATCTTCCCATTAAGCCACAACCCCGTAGTGATACACAGCTTTCTAGATATGAGTTAAAACAAGATGTGAGAGTTAGCCAAGAAGAAGCTAGATATAATGGGCCAGGCAGTGTTTAAATTAACACAGTTTTTGTGTAATTATTTCTGCTAAAGCTAGCCAGGCAGGACAAAAATCAGCCTGTGCTCCTATTACTACACACGTGGCAGTGACTTACCAGGTAATGTTCCCAGCATCTGTCTCAGGTGGAGGATTCATGGCTTCTCTCTGACTCTGCCCTTCTTTCTCCCAGCATGCAGCCTAGCTTTCCCAGTCTAGTTCTGTTCTTCCCTCCAATAGGCTCAAAGCAGTTCTTTATTCATTAACTAATAAAAGCATCACATAGACAGAAGGAACTCCCACATCACTTAACCCATGAATAACTAACCAGAGGTTGGCATTTCCCAGGTTTTATGTTGCCTCAGGAGCAGAGCTGCCAGGATAATGGCCTTTCTGTCCCCTGAAAAAAAGCACAACTGAACAGTTTTAATCTTACACTCTGTGGTGTTATCAACGTGTTCTCAAATAGTGGTTCAGAAAGTATCCACACTGTCTGTAAAATAAATACAAGGGGAAATGCACTTACTGTTTTCAGAACACTCAGGAAAAGGAAAGAGGTGAGCAGAAAACAGAGCGATAATTCATATTTGTGTATAGAATGTCCTACCTACATTATCATTACAGGAAGTTGGGCTGACAACAGATGAAAGAAATTATCTATTTCTTTTTCCAACAAATGTTTATGTATGTACTTCTATTCATTCAATACTTTGAGGGGAGATGTATTAGTCAAGGTTCTCTTTAAAAAACAGAACCAATAGAATGTATATATTTTATAAATGTGAATTTATTAAATTGACTTACACAATATGGGCTGAGGAGTCTAGCAACAGCCAACTGCATTGAAGAAGCTGAGAACACACTGTATGCTGTATGAAGCTGATACTCTCAGATGTCCAGCCAGCACTGAAGGTGTGAAGGATTCTAGGAGAGTTTCTGCATTCAGAGTTGGAAAGCTAAGAATCGGGGTTCTGCTGTCAAAGAATGGCAGCAGGAGCAGCAGCAGCAGAACACGGGAAAAGGTGCACACATGAGCAGAAATGGAAGGCCATCAGAAAACACACCTTTTCCCCTGGACTGCTCCATATCTGAGCTGCCACTATTTATTGTCCATTCTGGGGGAAGGTCTTCCCTCTTCAGTAAATCCTACCTGGAAATTCCCAGAAGCCTGTCTCTTGGTTGATTCCAGAGCCAATTAATTTTGGTGATCAAGATTAGCCCTCCCATAGTGCTGAGCTGAAGAGATGGCTCAACAGGGAAGTAAGAGCACTTGCTGTTCTTCCAGAGGACCCAGGCTTAGTTTCCAGCATCCAGACAAAGCCAAGGGAGTTACAACTGCCTGTAACCCCAGCTCCAGGGAATCTGAAGGCTTTCTCTTGTTAATTTGGGCACCTATTCATATATGACAGACATTAACACAAATGTACAAGTACATAAGTAAAATTAAAATAGATAGTTTTTTTTGTAAGTAACCATTACAGTATAACATGGCCAAGCACTCTTCCAGACCCTGGAGACAAATAATCCAGGCACGGGCTCAGTATAAATGGCATTTGCATATTAATGTGGGACTGATAATGATCAGGGGACATATGAACAAAAATAATTTGGGTTCATGAAGTGAACATAGCATGAAGGATACAAACAAAACACTGAATATGCTTATAGCATGGTGGAGCAGTAAACAAAGTGGTTAGAAAAAGGGGTAATCATTGAAAGCCAAGAAGAAGATCACTCCATGCAAATGTACCAACAAAGCTAGGGCCTGAGGCTGGAGAATGACTAGAATTTCCAGGGAAAAGCAGAGAGGTCATCGTGACCAGAGTGCTGATACTGAGGTGTCTGAGGTGAGGTCAGAGAAAGAGCCAGAAACTGATCACATAGGAATTTGCAGATAATAAATGTCTAGTTTTTTTCTTAATCTCTGAAGTCACTATTATCTATCAGCCATTCTATTATCTATTATTCTAGCACCCAGTTTATACCCTGTGGTTCCTAGAAAAGAAAGTAATATTTGCCTAAAGGACTTCATGTCAACAAACAACAGATATTTGCACATTCATTTTTCTTTCAACTTGTACCCTTGCGGCTTCTGGTAAAGTAAATAATAAATACCCAAATGATTCCATGTACACATATCACAGAGATATTTTCACATTCGTGTTTATTTTAGCACTGCTCAGAATTGCTGAATTATAGGACCAACCTACGTGTCCAAAAACAGAAGCATGCATAAATAAAGAATGTACGTGCACATGTCCCCTCACTGTAATGGGACTGGGTCCAGATAAATAAGGTTGGTGACCCTGGTCTTGGTGCCAAAGAAGGGTGAGAAGAAGGGGTCTTGGGAAAAAAGAAAAGATTAAGGATATGGGACTTACCAGAAGTGCGACTAAAGATAAAAATAAAAGGGGAGAGGGAGGATTACAGAACAGTAGCATCCAGAAAAAAACAGAGAGCTGGTGAATAGTCCAGAACTGAGTACAGATCAAACTGGATGGGTAAATAAGGTAATCACAGGGTCATCCAGTAATGGTTAGTTAAATTATCAACCTGATACACCTGAAAGAACATCTCAATGGGGGTATTGTTAAAACACGCTGACACAACTGCTCACTATGCCCAGCCTTAATACACAGGGAGGTAGTTAGTCTTACTGCAACTTGATATGCCATGTTTTATTGATAATCACAGAAGACCTGCCCTTTCCTGGATGGAGACAGAAGAGGAAAGGATTTGGGGGTGGGAGTGGGAGAAATGGAGGAGAGAAACTGGGAGGGGAGGATGGGAGAAAGTTGCAGCCAAGATGTAAAATAATAAGAGTATAAAAAAATATGTTGACCTGTTGGTATATCTGGGGGGATATCTTAATTAAGCTAATTGATGGGTTAAGACCCAGCCCATAGTGGGTGTTACTATTCCCTAGGCACTGGTCCTGACCTGTGTTGTGATAGAGAACTCCAGCTGAGCATGGACATGCATTCATGAATTCATTGTTCTCTTCTTTTGACTGTGGGTATGGTGTGACTCGCAGCTTCAGATTCTTGCCTGACTTCCCAGCAGTGATGGGTTAGAACTGGGATTGTGAGCTACATAAGCCCTTCCTTCCTTACAGTTGTTTATCTCCTTATCTTTTTCTTCTTATCTTCTAGCAGCAGCTAGAAATAAAACTAAAAGTGCCAACCTATAGACAATAGAAATTTGATGAAGCAGTAGGGTCTTCTGAGGTCAGGAACAATCAGCCTGGATAAATCAAGGTTGTCAGGGTGCTCTTCTGTGGTAGTTGTCTTTCCTACCCTAAGAACAGAAACAGAAACTGAACAACACGTGGTAAGGTAAGACTAGATATGGTTCCCAGCAAAGAAGTACTCCTTGAGAATCATGCCTGATACCACAGGGACCCTCTCCTACCTTTCTCTGTAGAGTCTCATCAGTTTTATTCTATCCAGCATAGTTGTTTGAAATCCCCACAGCCTGAAATGTCTTCAGTTAGCATCATTGTTCTTTTCAAAGATCAGTCACAATATCGGGATACTATTATTACTAAATCTAAATTGAATTTCCTTTCCATTTACCTTTGACATGATGATAAGGCATCCATTGACCAGAACTTGAATTTCCCCCTTAGTCTCCTCAGGAGCTCTGCTTAGCTATCTTCTGATAGCTTTTTGCTGGCATATATACTCTCTTGTGTGTTTTGGGCCCAGCACCATGAATGCAGTCATTCAAAAAGGACTCCATAGAACCATAAATCTCTGTGATTTATGTATAGGTCTATATGTGCATTTCATTGGCTCCTTAGAGAGGTCTGTGACTCTAAGAACAGTTAGGAAATGGTGCAGGGCAGATGACTCAGAGGAGAAGAGTACTGGCCATGGAAGCATGAGAACTGAATTTAGACTCCCAGTAGCCACATAAGAAGCTAGATGTGTCCACATGTATGGTGCTTTTAGGGGTGTGGATAGGTGAGTCACTAGAACTTGCTGGCCAATAGGGCAAGCTGAAAAACAGCAAGCGCTAAGTTCAGTGAGAAACTCTATCTCAGGGGAGTAAGAAAGAGGATATAGAGTAGGACAACCCACATCCTCCTCTTGCCTCTGCTATGAGCAAGTACACCAGACACACACCAGACGCATTTTCACACACACACACACACACACACACACACACACACACACACACACACACACACCAGAAATGGGGGGACATACACTTGTGAAGTTAAAACTGCTACATAATCCCCCAGCCTCATGTGTACCATCCTCTCCCCATTGTTAGGGGCACACTGATAGGCCTAGCTGATAGCATCTACTTAATAAAGATGTTCAAGTCAAAATCAAGTCATCCTTTCACCTTGCGTCGTGGTCTCTAATCACAGCACACTTCAGCTTCCTTTGCGAAAAGGTCAGTAATTAGACATCTGCCCATCCTTGTGGACTGACAACTCCTTGAGGAGCAGAAGCCACACATCATGTGCCTCTGTGCAGACTAGCGGCAGCAACATGTTACACAGAGCAAATACACAGGACAAGACGTCTGTGTTGAACTGAGGGAGAGGCTGCCCATTTTTATCAGACTGAAGAAACTCTGGAAGGGTCCCAGTGCAGTCTGTGTACTTCTGATGTCTTCCTGTACTTTACCCCTTCCTACCTGAATTCCACTGCTTTAACTGTCCTAGTTCCCTTTCGGTTGCTGTGGTAAATACCCTGACTGGAGCAACCTGAGGGGTTAGGGTTTATTTGACTAGGACTTCAGTGACACAGTTCATCACAGAGGAAGCACAGGCAGGAACCTGAAGGCACGTTTGCTTCCCATTCCACAAAGCATTACCTCCAACCAGGGAACTCCCTCACAACCAAGGAACTACGACAGAAACCATAGAACAGTGCTGCTCACTGACTCAATCAGGCTAGTGCTGAACCTGCCCAGGAATGTGCCACCCAGAGCAGCCTGAACCTTCTTCCATCAACTAATAATCAAGACAATCCCCCATTAAATAATCTGATCTAGGCTGCCCCTCTTGTGGTACTCCCTTCTCAGGTGTCTCTAGGCTGTGTCCAGTAGATTGCTAAAGCTAACCGTATTAGCATTTACCATGCCAGGGCAGTCTTGCTTCATATACCCTGCTGCCCTTCTTGGCATTGTTTGTAGCCTGAAGCAGAGATCTCTACCCAACAGCTGCCTTCAAGTCAAAAGCTCACCTTCTCAGCATTCATTGAACAGGACTATAGAAATGGGTGAGGTTTGCTTTTTTACTTAATCTTTAATTTGTGTGTGTGTGTGTGTGTGTGTGTGTGTGTGTGTGTGTGTTTGGGGGTGTGTTTGTACATGCATTTAGGTTCCCTCAGATGCCAGAAGATAGCATTGGATGCTCTGAAGACTGCTATTCAGGCTGATTTCTGGGAATCAAACTCAGATCCTCTGGAAAAACAACAAGCACTTTTGTTTTTTAATTGATTTTTATTAAGCTCTACATTTTTCTCTGCTGCCTTCCCTGACTCTTCCCTCCCCAATTCAACCCTCCCCCAAGATCCCTCTGCTCCCAATTTACTCAGGAGATCTTGTCTTTCTACTTCCTATGTAGATTAGATCTATGTAAGTCTCTTTTTAACCACTGAACCACCTAAACAGTCCAGAAAGGTGTGTTTATACCATAACCTGAAATGAATACTGGGAACCTGACACCTGAATACACACACACACACACACACACACACACACACACACACACACACAACAATGCTTTGCTCTCATTTCCATAATTTTAAAGGCAAAGCAAAATGTTTTAGTCCTACCTATTTCCTTCCTTCCTTCCTTCCATGCTTACTTGCTTGTTTGCTTGCTTTGCTGGTTTTGTATTGCTGCCATCCATGGGCCATCTTTTCCTAAAACAGAAGAATCACACATTCAGATGAGAGATGTTCCCTCTGTGTATGGAATAGTTAAAAAGCAATCATATAATGAAATGCATCGTGGGCATAATGTGCCGGTGTTTTCTTATGATGGTGTATTTTGCTGTGATGTTCCTCTGTTGATGTGCCTCTTATATACATTAAAAATGATGTAAGTGACCATTCAGGGTGATCATCTTTCTCCCATAATGATACAGAGAAGTGCTCTCTGTTAGAAAGGGTGCTATCGTCTGTGTGCTGAATTCTTAAGTAAAATTCTTACATTCCGGTGTGTAATGAAGGGGAGTTGACGGAGCCCTTCCTTCGCAGTCCTCTTTCTCCCTTGCGAGTTCTCATTTGTTTTGATAACTTGGAGACTCCCAAGTATTCGAGGGTCATTTCCACAGTGAGAGGGATCTGATTAGCCAATGCAGTTTTTAACAAAGGCCTCCATAAACCGCAGACTCACTTCAGACACACTTGAGAGAAAGAGCCTTGATTTTGTACTACACAGAGATGAGTGGCGGAGAGACGAGACTTGGAGAATCTCCTGGAAGATTGTGGCCATCTAGCCAGAAGTATGTGGTACAGGGTCAGAAACATTACAGGTATTACTTTAAGAAATGTATATATATATATATATACATTTCAGACATATACACATATGTCTGTGTATATATATATACACAGACACACTCAAGTGCACATTAAAACACACACACACAAATACTCAGAGATTCACTGTAACATCCACATCCTCACACAGTGGTCCACCCTCACACATTGTCATATGTAATTCCATGCTCACTTCTTTTCCTTGTCTGCTCCTCTGAGACTGTTTCATGGCCATCACATCTAATCACAAAGCCTGGCTGTGGCCATGAGAATGACTTTCACATTGGGCCACAGTTCACACTATACCTCCAGTTACAATGAAGTGTGGACATAAAACCCCACTGAAATTCATGATAATGTATGAGACATGCTATCCTTGACAGTCACCCCTGGGCTCCAACCCTCCTCCACCCTTTCTAGCACCTCTCCTCAGAGTTATGGACTTCATGAAATGGTGTCTCACTGAGTACAACAAATTTGATTAACTGGCATGTGGTGAATACAGAGTGGCAATATTTTTGATGGAATGGTTTTACGTTCCTATCTTCCATCATGTAGGGATTTCTTGAGTTTTTATTGACACATGGTAAATGACCTAACAATACTAATTAAAACTGTAAAAGGTGTGTTTGCTTTTCTTATGTGCGTGATGTATATTGCACACTAAAACTGAGAAGCTGCAAAGAAGAAAAGCTACTCTCATGTCAGGAATCCTCAAATGTTTGAAATGTCTTACAGAAATTAAATAGATTCATTCTTTAGTTAAGGAAAAGGTAAATAATTTAAAAACTTATTTGTTAGGCATCACCTGGAAAATGTCACTGACCAAGGTTGTGTGAGTCTTCTCTGCTTTTTTTTTCTTGCTGCACTATGAATTAAGCCTAAGGTCCTGAACATTCTAGGCAAATGCCCTACACTGAGCTGTATGCCAAGCCCCATCTCATCCTGCACCATTTTGATTGATTTTATTGAACTCTACATTTTTCTCTGCTCCCCTTCCTTCCTCTCCCCTTCTCTTCAACCTTCTCCCATGGTCCCCATGCTCCCAATTTACTCAGGAGATCTTGTCTTTTTTTACCTCCCATGAAGATAGATTCATGCATATCTCTCTTAGGGTCCTCTTTGTTGTCTAGGTTCTCTGGGATTGTGAATTGTAGGCTGTTTTTTTGTTTTGGTTTGTTTTTTTTTTTTTTGCTTTTTTGGATTTTTTTTGTTTTATGTCTAAAAGCCACTTATGAGTGAGTACATATATGATATTTGCCTTTCCGGGTCTGGGTTACCTCACTCAATATGATGTTTTTTAGATCCATCTTTTTGCTGCAAATTTCAAGATGTTATGGCCATACCACCCTGAAACCACCTGATCTTGTCTCAGAAACTAAGCAGAGTTGGACTTACCTTACTGGGATGGGAGACCCCCGCACCTTTTTTCACTTTTTGTCTTGAGACAGGGTCTTGATAAGTTGAATGTTCCTTGTGCAGGCATGAATGTGATCTTCCTGCTTCTGCCTCCCCAGTAGCTAAGAATATACATATATACCACCACATCCATCTACTTTATGTTTCCTATTGACTCCATAATAAATTACCACAAATTTAGTGACTTCAAGCAACATAAATACATTGCCTTGTTTTTTAAAATGTGCGAGAGTGTAAATAACTTTTTAAATGATTACTTTGGCAGAGCTATGTTCCTTCTAGAAAATGTAGAAAATCGCTCGTTTCTGGCTTCCAGACGCTTCTCCCTTCCTTTCTGGTGACTCCCTTCCATATCCAAATCCAAAAATATAACATCTTTCTTTGCAGACCTCTATTCTGATATTACAGTTTAAGCATAACAATGATCATGTGTGTGAATATTTGGGCTCCAGATGGTTTGCTGTTTCAGGCAGTTTTGGAACCTTGAGAGTGTGGCTTAGCTAGCACAAGTGGGTCACATGGGGCAAGCCTTGTAGGTGACATCTACCTCTGCATCTGATCTGATTCCTGACATACCGGCATGTAAATAAGTCACACAATAAACTCCCACTGTTGTTGGAAGAATTTGGTCCCACAAGTCAATGGTATTGGGGTGACTAAACTCTATGGGCATGGTCTTCTCTGGGTACTGACTGTATAAGAACTGAGGATGAAGGTCGAACATTTTTTGGGATGGTGAGGAAAGCAGCAGTTCCAAGGGTTGGAGTTCCCTTCAGTCCTTTGGGAAGGGGTTAAGGTGCAGCAGCAGAGAGTTGATTCCCTGATGTGACACTGGAGATGTGGCACGGATTCCTGCTTGTCTTGTAATCGTTGTGCTTGGATTTGATTTAATAGAAGTTTAAACAGTCCCCAGAGTTCCCACTTTATGCCATATAGACAGAACTGATGTCAATGTCATGGCTTCCTTCCTATCATATACCACGTGTCCTAAAATTGTAAACCAATATTATTTTTCCTACAACTAAGTTAATTCTGTAAGGCATTTTGTTACATCGAATAAAAAGGTAATGAATATACTGCATCCTCACATGACACCTCTAAAATTTTTTCTTCCTGTCTTCCTCACATGATGACCACTGTGACTCAGTTAAACCTACTGTGATAATCTGCCATCATTTCTGAATCTCTAGACTTTTAACTTAATTTCATGTGAAAAGTGCATTTTGCTCAATTTTTGGTAACGAGGGTAGCTCACTGGGAAGTTAGGCTTCTGCCTACAATTATCAATAACCAATAATTGAATTATTTTCTTTCTCTTGTCAAGAAGCTTCAGCTCAAATCCAAAAGCAACGCAAGGGCTGCAGCAAGTTGTCAGGGCTGCCTAGAACGCACATGGCCTTTGGTTGAATCTCCAGAACTGCATGAACAGGGCTTAGTGTACACACCTACAGTTCTAGCTCTTGGGAGGTAAAAACAGGAGGTTCAGAAGTTCAAGGTCATCCTTGTCTACATAGGGAGTTTGAGACCAGTCTGTGCTACGTGACATCTTGTCTAAAAGAAACAATTATGAAGTTTATATGGATCCAAAGAAATAACATACTGCTGGGTTATGGTCCCTATATCAAACACATGACAAGGGAAATCAATAAAAGTGAAGCACAGCAGAGCAGTGAGCCTTGCTGCGGGTGCAGGCACACGTGGGCAGGCTCTTAGGGAAGCAGAGCAGAAGAGGAGCCTTGCTACTGGCGCAGGCATGAGAGGGGAAGGCTCTTAGCAACCCTTTAAAGGAATTCAAAGTACCAATGGGTGCTATTAGGAGACCTCTTGAGCCTAGTTTCATGATTCCTGCTGCTGAGTAAATTAAGATTTCGTCCTCTGTTGACTTCATTAAGGACTTGTGGCAGGACGTGGACTAGAGCTCAGCACAAGAACATTTAAGGATGAGACGGGGATCTTTTTTGCCTCTAAATAAGAATGTTGACAACCGTGGGTTATAAATGTGTCTTTAATGTTTTTATTATGGCTGACAAAAAAAAATAACATATCCTTAAAAAATTCATTGAGGCAGAGTATGGGGGAAGAAAAAATGGTAAGTTGGTACTTACTATTCAAATTATATTTTACATACTAAAGATTTTCTTTTTAATTATTTATATGCATATATACATGTGTATATCTATGCATGTGCACATAAGTACAGGTACCTGTGAAGGCCAGAAAAGTGTGTCAAATCCATTAGAACTTTAGTAACAGGTGTCAGCTGTCCACTGTGGGTTCAAAAAACTGAACTTGGATCCTCTAGAAGAGCAGCAACACTATTAACCTCTGAGCCATCTCTCCAGCCCCCATCCAAATTTTGAATAAACTATAACAGGATAATAGTAGTTAATAGCTTCAGTCATGCTTTTCTGAAGGACAGAGATTTTTCAATAGTGATGCTTGGAACACAAACTCTGGTGAAAATTCCTTGACAATACGTCTTTTTGTTCAGATTCACTTCCTCTAAGGACTTAGGTTTGTGGGTCTCTTGCTCTTTGAATGAAGACACAGGGTGATCGGTAATGAAAAGTCCCCAGACTATCTTACAAAAGATACAGCTTTAATAAAACAGAAGGAAAAACTTACACAGAATCCCACCCGTCTGGAATGCTGGATCCAGGCCAGGTTGAGAGGGTGAGAGAGAGGAGGGGCTTTCACCTGCCAGGTTTATAGGTAAACTTTTGCCTTAGGGCAGTACACCCCACAGACAAAATGTGATTTGCTAAACTCCCCTAACATTTGAATGTTTCAGCAGCTATTTATCTTTTTAAGTGTGTTATTTTTATTTATGTCTATGTGTTACAGATGTGGATATGCACTCCTGTCTTCAGGTACCCAGATGAATCAGAAAAGGGCACTAGATCTCCTGGGGCTGGGGTTATAGGCCATTGTGAGCTACCCATGGGTGCTGAGAACTGAATTCTGGTCCTCTGAAAGAACAATATGCACTTCTAACCACTGAAGTCTCTCTTTTAAAGAATGTCTTTTTAAAAATCATTTAATGTTAATATATGGTTTAATATGATTATGTGAACATAAACCTATAGATATTACCTATGCCAAACATTGGTGCAATCATTTTTTTTAAAAAAAATATTGTTTTGTTTTGTTTTTTTATTGTTTTTGTTGAGCTATATATTTTTCTCTGCTCCTCTCCCTTTCTTTTCCCTCAACTTCTACCTTCTCCCATGATCCCCATACTTCCAATTTACTCAAGAGATCTTGTCTTTTGCTACTTTCCATAAAGATTAGATCCATGTATGTCTCTCTTAGGGTCTTCTTTGTTGTCTAGGTTATCTGGGGTTGTGGATTGTAGGCTAGTTTTTCTTTGCTTTATGTCTAGAAGCCACTTATGAGTGAGTACATATTATACTATCTTAAGGGTCTGTGTTACCTCTCTCGATATGATGTTTACTAGATCCATCCATTTACCTGCAGATTTCAAGATGTCATTATTTTTTTCCACTGTGTAGTACTCCCTTGTGTAAACGTATCACATTTTCCTTTTCCAGTCTTTGGTCAAGGGGCATTTAGGTTGTTTCCAGGTTCTGGCTATAACAAACAATGCTTCTATGAACATAGTTGAGCACATGTCCTTGTGGTACAATTAAGCATCTTTTGGGTATATTTCCAAGAGTGGTATTGCTGTGTCTTGAGGTAGGCTGTTTCCTAATTTTCTGGGAAATCACCATACTGATTTCCAAAGTTGCTGTACCAGTTTGCACTCCCACCAGCAATACAGGAGTGTTCCCTTTGCTCTACCTTCTCTCCAGCATAAGTTGTCATCAGTGTTTTTGATGTTGGCCATTCTGACAGGTGTAAGAAGGAATCATAGAGTCGTTTTCATTTGCATTTCCCTGGTGGCTAAGGATGTTGGTCATTTTAAAGGATTTCTTTGGGCAATAATTTACTTTTGTACTAATCTCTTAGGATCTTCCTGGACCAATCTAATGTCTCAGACCACAGGAGAGAAATACAAGTTTTCAGCTCAGAAAGAAATCTAGATAGCCTTTTGTAAACAGGATGCCAAAAAAGTATTTCTGAGAGTAGATATAGGTGAGCGTCCAACCCCACTAGATCTAATGGACTGCCCTTGTTGCAAGCTCTGTGAACCCAGTAGAAGTGTTGCAGGGCTTGCTCGGGTAAAAAAATAACTTCACCTAGAAGAATCAAAAAATACAGTGAATTTTGTGCTGTGTTCTTTTCTGCATTGTCACATTTTATTCTCTTTATTGCTAAGACAATAATTACAAAGAAAGTTCCCTGCAGGACTGTAAATTAGGGGGCACGCTTTCTCTGAATGGGTTTCTTGTGCTCTAGTCACATGAAGAGGCAATTACTTTTTGTGCACACTTAATCCCACCAGTTAAATGGGGCTTATAAAATATGCCTTGCAACTTGTCCTTTACTAATCTTAAGCTTGTTGAAAATTGGGAGTCATTTAGCCATTGGTATTCTTAAAAACAAAGCATGCCCTTCAGTAACTCAACCTTTGCTTAATTCTATAAAAGCAGAACTTTCTGAAGGGCTGGGAAGATGGCAAGTACTTGCTGTACTTGTTCTGATTCTCAGGATCCACATAAAGAGTTAGGCTTGGTAACCACCTCCACAGGAGGAGGGAGATAGGAGGATTGCTTAAGCTTGCTGGGTTTAGCTCCATGTTCCATGATATACTCTGTTTCAAAGGATTAAGGTAGAATATTATTGAGTAGGATATCCAGTGTCCTTCTCTGGCCTTCCTATAAGCACATAAGCACAAATACCTTCACATAGAGACACATATACCCACATGCTTGCCAGTGCTAGGTTACTCTCAGGAGAGACCTCCTTAATCTCTAACAGAAACCAGGGAAGGGCTGGATACTGAATGTTAAGTGGTGCTGAGCTGCCTGATATACTGCATGGAAGCATGAAAAGAGGAGTTGCCTCATCTGTAGTGGGGGCAGACATAGCAAGCTTGAATCTTGAGAATGTACCCCTGCTTTAGACTGGACACTAGCTCAACCACTTACCGATGCACCAATGGTGTGACATCATATAAACTTCATATCTTCAGTCTTTGCCTCTGTGTGACAGAAAGATGCATCCGATGCACAGAAAAGTGACTGAAATCTAAGACAGTCTACATGGCACTTTTGTGATGCGTTCAGAGGAAGCCATCATGAAGTTATCACAGGAATCATATTTTCCGCACAAATGAATATTACCATCATCACCTACTACCCAACTCGCAGCACTCGGCTTTATTAATTAATAGAAAACAAAAAAGACTTTAAAATTTAAATGAATAATTCCAAAGTAAAGAAATTTGAGATGCTATCATAAGGTTGTTGAGAAGATATTTGGAGGGTGGGATCCTACCTAGCCTCCCTAATTCTCATGGTACACAATCTCTCAATGATGCCTGTAAGAAAAAGTCCCTTTTGCCAACTGCTTCATGTCTGAGTCCTGCTTGAATCTGTTTGCATCATGTTTTGTTTCTTCTCATGAACCCAGGTACTTTTAGTTGACTTAACAAGTCATAGTAAAATGGTTTTGAGATAGCTTTATAGCTTGAATTTGCCCTATTTTCTAGCTTGTGGTTGATATAAATATGCTGCCTTTGATTCAGAAAGAGATGACACACTGAGTTACTGATCATTTCCAGGGAAGCCCTAGTAGTTTATTCCAGGAATGTCATCTTGCAGTCAAAGGAACTGTTGGCGTAGGAAGGATCGCTGACCTGGTTTCAATGTAAACTCCATCTTGGAAACTGATCTCAGATAAACATCAATTTCTTTTCTCCTTGTGGTCCTTGGTTTATACAGATTAAAAAGAGAAATTTAGGGGTTGTGGTCAAGGCTCAGGCAGTAAGTAATATGCTTGCTGCACAAGTTTGAGGACCTGAATAGAGAGCCACAACAAATGTATCAAAGTAAACCATGGTGGCGCTACTGCCCTAGTGCTGGGGAGCAGAGGCAGGGGGATCTCAGAACTGGTCAGAAAGTCTAGTGAACTGATGAACCCCAAGGTCAATGAGAGGCTCTATCTCAAAGAAATATGGAAGACACCCAACATTGACCTCTGACCTCTTCATGCAGACACATGCACATACAGAAGATTCCTAACATGTCTGGGTTGAATATGTGAAGAACATGAAAAGATGATTTCATTGCTTCAGGGGCCAAGACATTCTCAGGAGGTATAAAAGACAGATGCCTAGCGTGGTCCCCAAAAACAAGGTACCTTCAACTAATGTCCCATCTCAATGTTAACTCAAAGACACTTTGGGGTTGAGGAAATGGCTCAACCAGTCAGCTACCTGCTGCACACTTAGGACCTGAGCTTGATCCACAGCATCCACATAAAAAGCTGCATAAGGTGGGTGTCACGCACTGTGATCCCAGGACTGAGAAGGGGAAGAAAGGAATATCCATGACGTTTTCTGGCTACCAAGTCTAGCTGAATCAATGAGCTCCATGTCCAGTAAGAAAGTTTTTCTCAAAAAGGTAGAGAGTAATGGAAAAAGACACCAAACTTTGCCTGTGGCTTCTACATGCAGACACAAATACAAACACTTGTACACACATACACAGAAAGGAATGGGCTGGAGAAATGGCTCAGTGGTTAAGAATGCAAGGTGGCACACACCTCAAATCCCAGCACTCGAGAGACAGAGGCAGGCAGTTCAAGTTGAACTCAGGTCAGTGAGTTCAAGGCCAGCCTGGTCTACAAGAGTTAGTTCCAAGACAGATTCCAAAGCTACAGAGAAACCCTGTCTCAAAAAAAAAAAAAAAAAAAAGATTGCATATTGCTCCTGCAGAGGTCCTGAGTACTGAACTTTCAGGATTCACATTAGGCAGTTCACAAGTTCAAACTGTCCATAATTCTAGATTTTTGGAGAATCTGATGTTTTCTGCTAGCCTCTGTGAACACAACACTCACATGTACAAACACGTGCACACACACACACACACACACACACACAGAGTTTAAAAGTAAACTAAAAAATTTCAAATAATTGAAGAAGCCAGTAGTTCAGGTACCTTCAACAAGAACTTCGAACCCTTAACAATATAAAGTTCTTTTGCTGAAACCACAATCTTTGATAGTTTTTTCATACAATATAATTTTATCATATTTATCCCCCTCCCAACTCCATATTCACCCAATTTCCCAACTTCTCCCTCCCTACCTCTATCTCTGTATTGGTCTATCTATCTATCCATCTATCTATCTATCTATCCATCTATCTATCTGTCTGTCTGTCTGTCCATCCATTCGTCCGTCTGTCTGTCTGTCTGCCTATCTATCATCTATCTATCTCAATCTCTCTCCCTCCCTCCTAATATTTTCTGTTTATCACCGAAGCTCTAGGAGACTGAAGAAGAGTTAATAAAGTTTGGTATCAACTTCCAACATCCTTAACATCCTGATTCTGACAGGTATTGAGAAAGTCTCTGCCCAGACTCCTAGACACCAAGATAAGATAAGAAAATCTAGTGAGCCAGATCCTCTGACACTGAGATACACCAGAGCGAACTCCATTCCCTGCTTCTGAGAGCAAGCTGAGAAATGGCTGCTTTGCTTCCATAGGGAGAGGATAAATTTAGAGAAGGTCTGGCACCTACATTTGTGTATTAATGCAAATATGATAATCCATACAAGACAAGTTTTCCTTTTAATTAAAGACCACTGTATGTCTGATGTCTCTAGTTAATGTATTTGCACAAAGAAACATTCTATTTTTCCCTTGTTTCTAAACCAGTTTTTCTCTATTAGGCTCATAAGAAACAACAGTGTTGATGTCTAAAACTTAGTAGCAAGAAGTTCTGTGATCTAGGTTAAGAAGATGGCCCAGTGGGCAAGGTACTTAACATGCAAGTGTGAGGACCTGAGACCTGTGCAAACCTGGGGGTAATAATGTGTTTCCATGATCCCAGTACTCCTAAGGCAAGACTCGAGGTGGAGACAGGACAATTCACAGAAACTTGTGAGCCAACTGACTGAATGTACACACAAGCAAACACCAATGAGACCCTGCCCCAAGCCGGATGTGAGCACCAACACTTGAGCTATTCTCTGATCTCCACATGCACATCCACACACATCCACACAGGGGCACACACATCACACCACACATACACAGACATACATAAACACACATCACACACATATATCACACATACACACACACCTTTCTCTCAAACACACCTCTCTCCATATCACACACACACACACACACACACACACACACACACACACACACACACCAGTTTATTTTTTAGTCTGTGTTCATGAAACAAAACTCCAGGCTTCCTAAGGTATGGGAAAGTACATGTTTTTATAAGGAAATACTGACAATCAGAAAGACTGGTGAATTCTCTGAAAATGACCAATATTTCCCACACCCTACAGAACTAGAGAGAACATCTGGTTTCTTGGCCCTTCTAGATCCTAGAACATTTCTAATCAGTCCCATATTCCAGTGGACCACTCAACAAGATCAAGTATGCCTTTTCAGATGCTGACTACAGGTGAGGATACTCCACACCCTCATCCCAGGCAGCATCTGCCGCCATGACTTCCCTTGCTCCTCTTCTCCTCAGTCTCCTAACTTGATCCTCACAATTCCCTCATGAAGAATCAAGATAAAGCTTGCCCTCCAAGCCTGAGAACCTGAGTTTGATCTCCCACAACCCACATTAAAAATACAGTAGCACGTGCTTGTAATCAAAGCACTTGGAAGTTAGACGTAGGAGGATCCCGATGGTTTACTGCTCAGCCACTCTAGCTAAAATGCCCAGCTTCAGATTCAGTGAGATACCCTTTCCCAAACCCAAAAACTAAGTGGACAACAAGAGAGGAAGACAGACAGCATTGGCATCTACACTTCATGTGCAGACACAAATGTGTCCATACACATATGAGTATGACCAGATACAAGACGATTAATCTGAGAGAGAATCAAGCTCTTAGAAAGAAAATCGTTTATGCCTGCAAATCAATGCTGGCCTTCTTTCATTGTTTCTGACTTCATTTTCTTTATATTGAAAATACTGTACTTTTTAGCAATCCACTTTTCTATACTCCCAGAAAAATGCAGGATACACCTTCTTCCCTCTTTGCATTGGGCACGGACCATATAACCAGTTCTGGGCGGTGGGGTGTAGGAAAAAAGAGGTTCTCACCTTTCACAGCTGTGAGCCTTCTTCTCTGCTGTTGATGTCTCAGGGTGAAGGGTGAGTGGACTCCTGGGTCCCCCTGGAAGGAGTTCCTCTAGAGAAGCCCCTCTCTAAGTCTATTGACATTGGAATCAGTGAAAAGGGATAGCAGAGAGTACATTGTTGGTACTTTTAACCCGTGGAATAGAATAACTAGTTGATACTTTTACCCCAAGCAGTGCAAAAGAATTTTTTTTATTTATATAGGTGTGGCAATGGCCCTCTAAGCCTGAGTGCCTGTGAAGGAAAGAACCTATTATAAAGATGATTTCAATTACACAGTAGCTTAAGAAATACTAAGTTGGGTCAATCGTATAATCCTTGAAATCCAATCCTTTCCTTATCCTGCCTCCTTTAACCTCCAAATCCAATCAGCAGTGGAAAAGGTAGCTTCTGATTAGTCTTTTGCACCTGTCTAGACCATGACTAAGAAAGGCAGAGCAGTGCACGAGGCACCCTGCCCTGACAGCTATGAGATAGTAAAAGGCCCAGGTCTTCCACCAACAATGTCTAGGTCTAAAAGCAGTTATTTGTCTTCCCATAATAACAACGAGGCCCCTGTCTTACCAAGGGTTTGAACGACAGTACATCCCCCTCCCACATGACACTGTTTAGTCATGAATTGCTAAGTGAAGGGCTCTGAACTTGCCAACCTATAAATATGCAGATGTGGGAGGTTTGGGATTATATTATGACTTAAAGCTCAGGAAAATTCATACTCAAACCCAATTTTTGAGGCTTAAAATCACTCCCTGATGGCAATGCTTTCTCATATAATAACAAAGGGTTGGAAGGTGAGTGGGCAGCTGTCCAGGCCACACACAGTATGTATTTTCTGTTAGTCGCAGTCTACACCACTCCTTTTTGATGAATGTGTGTATATGGATGTGTGTGTGTGAGTTCATAGATGCACAGGTGTACATACATGTGTGTCTACATGAAGGGACATCCTCAGGTGCCACCCCCCTTACTCTTTTTGGAGACACAGTTTCTCACTGGCCTGGAACTCACCAAGTAGTCTAGGATAGCTCCCCAGTGAGCCCCCCCACAGGCATCCACCTATCCTTAGTTCCCCACTGTTGAGACTATACCATAAATGTTTGCCTGTGTTCTGTGGATTGAATTAAGGTCCTCCCGGTACCTCACTGGCTGAGCTATCACTCTATCCCCTCTCCTTCTTAATCGCTACTCTTTAACATCAGTCTAATCCTATTTACCTGGTCATTGAAGATATTGGGGTTTGCAATAAGCTTGGGAGTTAACTTTAATCCTTCTTAAGGCTGCCAGTGTTTGGGAGTATAGGCTGAGAGCGGCTTCTGAGCAAAACTAAGAAGTTGGCAAAGTGCAATGCTATGAGCTAAGGGTGGAAGTTCACCTTGAAGGCATATGATTCTGAATCCAGACACCAGCATAAAACAAGATGAAAATCTGAAGCAAAATGACTGGGATAACTCCCAAGCCATTTACCTAAGACCTGGGGTGAGACACTCATAAAAGCATAAGTATCTTCAACTTCCCCTCTCATATTTTTTTATCTATAAAAACAGAAGAAAACAAAACCAAGAAGATAATTTTAACAGGGGTTTTCGGATGGGCAGAGGAGCTGGATAGTGGAAGAGGGGTTTGCCGGAGCAGTGAAAACATGCTGTATGATGCTGCCAAGGTGAGTTCAAACTACCCTTCGAAGCGAGCACACACTGAGTAGGAACTGCGGTGTGAGCTGAAAACTTCAGGTGGTCGTGACCTGTCAGCGGGGTTCATCTGTTGTAACAGGTGAGCCACGCTGGTGGGGATGTTGATCTTGGGGCAGTCTGAGCATGTCAGGGGAGGAGCAGGGGCCACATTGTAGTAAAAGGTACTTGCAGAGCCCAGGCACAGACTGTTCTGTTCTCCCAGGTGCTCAGGAATTAATTTCAATCCACAAAACTTGTCCTTATTCTCTCCTTTCAGCAAAGTCACACATTGATTCCAAAGAAAATGCTAAAGACAGGAGCTCTCTCCTCGGGCCCAGGAGCCTGGCTGATGTCAGATCACAGCCCTGCTCTGGTCTGCCCTGCGCAGGCGGCACTGCTTTCACAGAGGCTCTCCCCATCTCCGCTCATCCAGCCAGCTCCTCTCCACACCACCCAAACCATTACTATCACAACACTGTTAAAGTAAGGAAACCGATATCTACAGCTACAACAGAAGAGCATTTAAGTGCTGCGGAGATGGCTTGGTGATTAACGAATTCTTTGCACAAATGTGAGCTCCAGAGGTCAAATCCCCAAATCTTACATTATAGCCAGGCTGGCATTCTGACTCATCTGTAGTTCCACAAAGTGAGAGGAGGCTAGAGGACCTCCAGAGCAAGCTCACTAGCTAGACCAGCCAAATTGATGAGCTCTGAGTTCAATTGAGGTGGGGACCTCAATCAACAAAGTGAAGAGTTGTCAAGAATGACACTGGATGTCATTTTATGCCTATACACACACACACACACACACACACACACATACATGCACACATATACTGATACTTGAACATATATATTTCACACACATGTAAGCCGACATGCACACATGCATGTTATACATAAAAATAACAAGTGATAGTGTGATCTCTGTGCCTAAGATGGCTAGGGCATTAGTCTGGCAAAAAATAACAAATAACAAAAGAAGAGATTAAGTACAAAGTGAAAGATATTACTCCTGGGAGTAGAGAGAGATGGCTAAAGAATATCTTGAGATATTTCCCTTTAAAGTTATCAGAGATGAATTTTCAGAGTAGATAAGTAACTGTTTCCATCCCTGAGATGATGCCAGGAGTGAGTAGCATGCCCCTCTGTTAAACAGGATTTGGGATAGATACTTGCTACACTTAGTGTTTGTCAGAGTTGGTTATCCTGGGACCCCATTTGGGCTACAAAAACAAAGTGGCATAGACTGGCTGTTTTGTGAACAAAATAATTTATCCTCACATTCTGAAGACTAAGATGGAATAATAATCTAATCATTTCCCATTAATATCAGTTTTTAGTACTGTCACATTAGGAATTCAATCTCAACTTACAAATTCTGGAGGGAATAGACTTAAATGGGTTACAGTAGAAATAAATCCTTGCTTTGTGTGATTTTGTTTGGTCTTTATGATTCTATAAGATAATTCCCAAAGTTTACATCCTATCTGTCCCCTGAGCCCCACATGTTAAAGGTGCAGACACCACAGTGAGGCTGTTTGATGATGATGGAGTTTTTAGAAGGTAGGGCCTAATGGGAGGACAAGGACATTGGGAGTGTGTCCCTGAAGGGGACATTGACACCTTTGACACTTCTCATTTCTCTAAAGCTTCTTTACTACTGTGAAGTGAACAGGCCTCTTTTCCAACAAACTCCCACCAAACTAGGTTATTACCACAGAACCAAAGCCACACCAAGCAAACATGGACTGGAACTTCCAAAACCATGAGCCAAAGTAAACCTTTCTTCCTATGAGCTGATTACCACATGGTCTGCCACATTAATGGGAAAATTGAATAATACTGTGGTGTGGGAGGTCCTCCTGTCTATGTGTTCCTTTACTGAGTAATGAATAAAGAATCCTCCTTAGGTCTACAAAATGCAGAATTTAGGTAGGCAGGGGAAACTAAACTGCATGCTGGCAGAAAGAAGGCAGAGTCAGAGAGAAGTCATGTAGCTCTGCCAGAGCCAGATGGAATTTTACCCAGTAAGCCACAGTCTCGTGGCAATACACAAATTAATTGAGATGGGTTAGTTTAGGATATAAGCTATTGGCCAAACAGTATTGCAAATAATATAGTTTCTATGAGGTTATTTCAGATATGAGCATCTGGGAACAAACAAGCAGGCTTCTTACAACACAGTAATATAACGAATGTCTATTTTATGTAATAATAATAGTGATAATAGTGACTTGAGGGACAGCAAGATGGTTCAGCAGGTAAAGGCACTTGCCACCAAGCTGACAAGTGAGTTCAATACCTCAGAAGCACATAGTTGAAGGAAAGAGCCAGCTCCTACAAGCTGTCCTCTGGCGTCCACATGTAAGGCATGGCACACAGCCACACATCCCACACTCAAAATAAGTAAATATAATTCAACAACAAAAAAATTAAAGAAAACTATCTGAAACTCACATGAAGAACTTTGCCTCAGGTTATCACTTCATAAAAGGCAGAAAGATAAATTAAATCCAGACTGGCTGACATATATACCCTCGTCTCTCACCATGGTTCTCTGAGCTTCCTGTCTGAAAGGGTGAAAATGTAAGCCTTGCTACTTCTAGTTACTAGTTACTTCTAGTGTTTGGTGGTCTTTGAAACAGTATTGGTTTACACTATAGTTTCTATAGTTGCAACTATTGTTAATTAAAATGTTCTTCCTGTCATCAGAATGGCACCCGACTGCAGCAGAATTCAAAATGAGCCCTACAAGAAAACTAAGTCTACAGATCTCCTATGTCTCATCTGCTGGCCCATTGCTCCATTGTGAGCATTGCCTTAGTTAACTCTCTCTGTGAGCTTTTTCCCTTTCCCAGCAGCAGGACTGACAGCCCCGACGTGCCTTTAATCACTTCTGTACTTATGTAGCCACCGCTTCTGCTGCAAATCATCAAATCATCATGGAGCAATAAGCCAGAATAATACAGAAGAATAATGAAAACTTCCAGAGGGGGACTAGCTACCTCCTCCTAGTGGGAACCAGGCTCCATTGTTTATATCCAGCCATTTCTTTCAGAGGGGTAGAAAAGTACAGTTGACAACTAACAACAATTTTGAGGTAGGACTGGTAACAACTTAGCGTATTCATCCTTTTGAAAAGGATATTGGGGATGAAGAGATGATTCCACTGTGCGGAGTACTCACCCACCGCTCACACAGAGGACCTGAGTTTGGTTCTTATCACCTGTGTCAGGTGACTCCCAAGTGCCTGTAACTCCGGCTGGAAGGCATCTGGCTCCCTCTCTGGCTTCCATGCACACCTGTACCCATAGGTGCTCATGGACATACACATATACACAAAATTGAAAATAAAAAATAGATTTTTTTCAGAAAAGGTATCAGAAGCAAACATTTCAATATGCAGTAAAAAAGAAGAAATAGCAAAACTCTATTGGCAGCTGGCTGAAAATTCATTGCTCTGCTCTGAGTTGGTTAGAAAACAGTGGGTAAAGAGGAAAGTTTATAGAGAAACCAGGCCTTAGAAAACAATCCTGTGAAGGTAACCTTTCAGAGAAAAAAGGGACTTTTACAGAAAGAGGTATTTTGATATTCCAGCAACACTCAATGGCACATAATTGCCTCTCTTCCGAGCACACTTTTGTGAAGATGAAAGATGGAGAGATACAGGAGAGGAAGCACAAAGCAGCCCTTTAGTTCAGATCCCAGGGACTGACATTTATAGACCCAGATGAAGGACAGAACTGGAGCTGAGGGCTCTTGCCTTCACAGGTTTGAAGGAAAAAGTGGCTTTGGGGTACATTTGTCTGCATATTATACCTAGAAGGCCATTGTTTCACTTCTATTTTGTCTAAAATAGTGATATAGTTCAACAATGTAATTGTTCTTGTAAGTATGTTTTAGGTTAAATATAATAAATAATTTGATCCATTCATATTTTACTTTTATTTTTAAACTATCATTGTATATATTTATTGTACATGATATCGTTTCCACACAAAAACATTTTTATACAAGTATGTATTGTACATTGATCATATAGCCTCCCTAACCCTCTGTCTTTCCATTTCGAATCCCATCATTTCTCATTTATCCCTTTCTGATTCCTTAGACTTTTTCATTTTTACTTTCATGTCATATACACATTCATAATTTTATGTATATAAAAAATTTAGAGATGGTGATGAGAGGGTCTCTCTATAGTCATTGTTAATAGTGAACTATGGGATACAGAATCGAAGGAGCTGTCATCTCTGACGTGGACAGGTTCCATCTCATAGATTTGCCACTAGAAGGTTCTACATTGTTCACTACAGCATTGTAGGCTAAAGAAATTGCCTAGAACTCACTGGAGAGATTTGTTTAAATTGGGTCTCATTGTTGATTCTAGATCTTGGTCATAGCTTTCCCTTCCAAGAGAATGTTTGAAGCAGTAATTTCAAGATGCCCATTTACTGGCTGTGTTCACTTCCATGAGGAAGATACCTATTAGTTCCCTTTTTCATCCTGGCCCCCATCCCACTTTCTCAACCTCCATTTTAAAAGTCCTAAAAAAAATCCTCTTGACAAAGGATTAGTGTGATTGCTATTTGTGATTGTCAGCTTGACCACATCTAGAATTAACTAAAACCCGAGTAGCTAGGTATACCTGTGAGAAATTTTTCTTAAGTAAATCATCTGGAAAAGTTGGAAGACCCACCTTTAATTCAAATCTTTTAAGGTAGCAGCTGACATAAATGGCACGGAAGCTTTTGCTCTTTGCCTCTTGCCCTCATGCTTACCGGCAAGTCTGTCCCTTCTAAAGAATTAGAGACTACTTCTTTAGGATTCCAGCACATACTGAAGACCCACTAAAAAGAGTTTTGCGGACTTAACAATTACTGGATTCTTAGACTTTCTGAGGGTAGGCAGCCATTGTTGGACAGTTGGACCAAAGCATGTAAGTCACCCAATAGATCCCTCTGAGGGTAGGCAGTCATTATTGGACAGTTGGACCAAAGCATGTAAGTCATTCAATAGATCCCCGTCAGTTATGCTCCTCTAGAGAGTCCTGACTAATACAGTGTTGTAGGAGCCTGCTTGTTTGTTTCCCTGCTGCTTGCCAGCTCAAACCTGAAATAACCACACAGAAACTCTATTAATTAAATCACTTCTTGGCCTATGAGCTCTAACTTCTTATTGACTAGCTCTTACTTCTTAACTTAACCCATTTCCATTATTCTGTGTATCGCCGCTAGGCTGTAGCTTACCCGATAAAGTTCTGGCGTCTGTCCCCAGCGGGGCTACATGGCTTCTCTCTGACTCTGCTCCTTTCTCCCAGCATTCAGTTTAGTTTTCCCCACCTAGCTCTGCTCTTCCCTATCACAGGCCCAAAACAGCTTCTTTATTAACCAGTGGTATTCACAGCATACAGAGGAGAATCCCATATCAATTCAGTTAGGAACAAAGGAATACTAGCTGCCCTACTTAGCGACTTGACACAACCTAGAAATCACCTAAGAGGAGAATCTCAACTGAGGTGTTTTCTAGATCAAATTGGTCTGTACACATATCTGTGAGGAATGATCTTGATTGTTAATTGACACGGGAGGGGAAAATCCACTATAAGCAGCACCATTCCCTATGCAAGTGGTATTGAAATATAAAAGAGAGTTAATTAACATAAGTCTCCATGAGCTACGAAGAAGCATTCTCCATAGTTTCTGCTTTATTATCTCAGCTGTGAGTGAGTTCCTTGGTTAGAGGGAGAGCTGTGTGGAATAATAAGCAGGCCTGCCTTCATGTTCCTGCTTAATTTTCTGTCCTGATGTCCCTGCCTGATGGACTACAAGCTGGAAATGTAAGGCAAAGAGATCTTTCTTTCCTTAAGATGCTTTGTCTATCATATTTATCACAGCAACATAAATGAAACTAGAACACTAATCAAAAGTAGATTTCATTAAATATGCTCAGAGACAGGATGGAGCATCTTGAGTCCTTAGAATCATGATGGCAAGGAAGGTGAATGTCAGTTGATAAAATACAGTAATAACGACATTAGTGTTGGGGGCACAAAAGAGAAGCAGAGCTAGCAGGACTGAAAAGAACCAAACTGTACTCACAGCAATGACAAGTTGCAAATATGGGTGCACCATCTTTACTCAAGCTGCATGCAGGGGTACACTATCTTCACTCAAGCTGCATGCAGGGGTGCACTGCCTTCATTCAAGCTGAATGAAGGGGTGCACTGTCTTTACTGTGGCATGGTAAGACCTGGACACAGCCTTCCATTCTAGAGACACTGAAAAGACTTGTGACTTATAGGCAATTATAGTGTAATGGCTAAAGAAATTCCATTTTATGCTAAGCATCCATCTTAGTACCTAATAACCATTTGTCTCTCATTCCAGTCTCTGGAAGATCAGTTGTCAGTAACACTGACTCAGTGACCTCCACCCAGATAATGTACAGTTATGACTATCTACTTTCTTATATGACTATGTTTATTTGTTTGTTTGGTTTCTATAACTTGCTTATGCAGCCATTCAAGGACTATTTTGAGGTAACACTAACAACCTAATCTTGGCATAGCAGATTAGCTCTCAGTTTGTTATGCAGATATTCAAGATCTTCCAGTAGTTATCAGCTTTAAAACTCCTTTCCTCACCATCCTTTGTGTAGCAGTCTCTGGTTGGGCTCAGAGCCTGCTCTCCTGCTGGCAGATGCAATAAATTTAACTAATTATGTTTCAGATTGAGTCTGTGACCTTTCCCGGGGTTGTCTTGAATTCCATAATAATGAAAGCACATAGGGACTCTTTCTAGAACTAGAATTCAGTTTTCTCACTTTTGACTCGAATGTAAAACAGTCAAAAATTGAAGTATAACAATTGTTTGTTAATGTCGGTGGGTCTTCTGTCTATATTTTACTTTCATTGGTTAATAAAGAAACTGCTTGGCTTTTTGATAGAGCAGAATTCAAATAGGTGAAGTAGACTGAACAGAATGCTGGAAGAAAGAAAACAGAGTCAGGCAGATGCCATGATTCCCCTTCCTGAGATGGACACTGGCTAGACTCATGCCAGTAAGCCATGACTTCGTGATGGCCTGTAGATTATTAGGAATGGGTTAGTCAAGATGTGAAAGTTAGCCAATAAGAGGCTAGAACTAATGGGCCAGACAGTGTTTAAATGAATACAGTTTCAGTATAATTATTTCCAGTAAAGCTAGTCGCGAGCCGGGTGGCGGAACGCAGCCCACTGCTCCTTTTGCCATAGTTTGTCTAATGCTAAAGAACTGGCCCTGAAAACATACATCAAGTAATATAATATAGACTCAATGGGTTATATTTAGGAATATATATGTATGTACATCAATAACAATTAATTGACAAGAGGTCACAACGGGGTGTATGGAAGGATTTGGAGAGGGGAAAGGGAAGGGAGAAATACAATTAAACAGCAGTCTCAAAATAATCAACAACAACAAAAACAATTGGTGTAAGAGAGTGGAAATTTAGTTCATTGGTAGGGCACTTGTCTAACAAGCCCAAGGCCTAAGATTCTATTCTTAGCTCTAGGAAAAATAACTAATGATCAAACAAACTATTTAAAATCTGTGCTGCTGCTAGACTGGAAATATGAAACACTCAGAAAAGCCAATGGAGGAGGATGGAGGAGAGAAGGAAAGGGAGAAGAGGGAAGAGAACTGAAGGAGATAAGGAGAGTGGAGATCTGGTGGGGGGAGAAGGAAGGGAAGAAAAAAGGGAAGGGTAAGAGAGTGGAGGGGGCATATGGGGAAAGGAAAGAAAGAACAAAGGGAAGGCAAGCAAAGGGGGGAAGATAATAAGGAGAAAAGGGTAGGGGATGGTAGAGAAGAGGTGGGGAAGGAAGAAAGAACTGTAAATAAGGTCAAGCAAGAGTTCCAATAATCCTGAAGATATTTGCCCTGTGTGGTAGTTCAAAAGAAAATGCTCCCCAAAGGGAGTGACATTATTAGGAGGTGTGGTCATGTTAGAGTAGGTGTGGTCTTATTAGAGGAAGTGTGGCACTGTGGAGACAGACTTTAAGGTTTCTTTTTCTCAAGCTTTCCTTGGTGTGATAGTCAGTTGACTTCCTGTTGCATGTGAATCAAGATATAAGGATTCTCATCTCCAGCACCAGATCTGCCTGCATGCTGCCATGTTCTCTCCCCTTCATTATCACAAGGGACTTAACTTCTGAAACTGTAAGTTTCCTTTCTAAGAGTTGCCAAGGTCATGGTATCTTTCCACGGGGGGGGGGGGGAGGGACAAACACCTAAGACAGAAATTGATATTGGTTTTTGGTACCAGGGACTGAGGTGTTGGTGTGAAAGGCCTGACTATGCTTTTGTTTGGAATAATATGGACTTTGGTAATTTAGATTAGGAAAGCAATGGGATGCTTTAAGGACTGCTTAATGGTGCGTACCAGTAGGAGCATGGATGACAATGAGCTGATAATGATTTGAAATGTCAGGAACTGGCTCTCAAGGTTTCAGAGAAGAATTTTAATATGTTGCCTAGAAATTATTCTTGCGCTATTTTGGTAAAGGAAGTGGCTGCCTTTAGCCCTTCTCTGAAGAGTCTGCCTGAGGCTAATATGAAGAATTTTGGATTAATTTTGTTGGCAGTAAACAGTCTAGTTAGTGCAGATTCCATTGTATGGATATTAGTACTACCTATAGTGAAGATTTATAATGAAAATTAGCAAACTGAGTATGATAAATTACAAAAAGTACATTTTGAGTAGAAAAAGAAACGGGAAGTGGAATTGAGCTAAATCCTTTGTTCAAGGAGATAAACAGTTCAAGAAATGGAATAAAGGGAATGGTGACCTCAGGACAAGATCCCACCCAGTTAAATTTTCAGCTTGTGGAAAGGAATTAGGAAGATTTAGAGCAGGGTGTGATGGTGCATCCTTCTAAAACCAGCACTAGGAAGGCAGAAGCTGGCAGATCTGAGTTTGAGGACAGCAGAGCTTAGGCAATAAAGGAAAACAAAGCTGGTGAAGATGTCATTAAACAAGAGGGCCATGTTCCAGCCCCAGTAAGCTGCAGAACTTACAGTTTTGGCCACATGGTTGTGGCTTTAGAGACCAGCATAGAAGAAAACAGGTTTTAAAAGTTGCCTTTGCTCCTAAGGACAGTCGCTGTGGCAGGGTATATGTCAAGGGTGTCCTTGAATGGAGGTCTAGAAAGGCCACTGTATGAAGTTGGAGCCTGGATTGCCTTGGAGACCCCAAGGTGTTAGAAATGCCAGAGTTGTAGGGTGTCTGCCAAGGAGAGCTGCTAACAGGGAATGGAACCAGACCAAAAGAAAGAAGTGTGTTATAGACAATAAAGGTGAACAGAATTGGAGATGTGGAGAACATTTTGGCATCAGGCATGGAGATGTAGAATTTGGAGTTATCCCAGCTGATTTTCAGTCTTGCCTTGATCCAGCATTTCCTCATTATGCTCCTTTCCCTGTATTTTGGATTGGTAATGTATACCCTGTACCATTATAATTTCTCAAGCTGTAAGTGAGCAACCTTAATTAAATGTTTTTATTTATAAGAGTTTCCATGGTTATGGTGTCTCTTCACAGCAATAGTAAACTGCAAAATTTATTTTTATGTTTCTTTTGAAATATCAAAAGTTTTACAATTATTTTCATAATCTGCATTTCCTCTCACAAATTCAATAACCTTAGGTTGTACCTATTGGGGTCAGGTTTTTTAATTCATGAGAGGAAACAGATTATGAAAATAATGGGAAAACTTTTTGATATTTTAAAAACAACTGGTTTATTAATGCCATATTATAAAGAAGAACTAGCATTATCATGAAAGGTACAAAAGTGATTCTTTTTAAACCGACCGTCAACATCACTTCTAACAAGCCAAAAGCTACACAAGTTGGAATTCCCTCAGAAAATCATCTGCCCTGAGGAGCCACAGTCGCACCACAGCTAGGCTTCTCCTGGCCTCATCCCCACTAGACCCGAGTTCCAGTTAAGTTTCAGTACCCTGTTTGGTCACAGTTTCCGTTTCCGTTTCTATACTCTGTTAAAACAAGAGGGCAATAGCCGAGTCAGACCCGGAGGAGGACATTTTGCAGCACTCCACCCGTTTTTTTGTTCTCTGTCTCAGGCATTGTGATGGGCGCTGAGGCTGAATCCACAGGCTTTATGTTACATGCAGGGAGCTTGTTCTGTTATGAGACATAGTGAAGAGCAGCTGGGACTATAACCAACTTCAACTGCGGGAACAGGCTGAGTAGGGGTCTATCCCAGTGTCCTCAGCCTTCCTAGTGCTGAAACCCTTTAAAAGAGTTCCTCATGCTGTAGTGACCCCCCAACTAATGAAAATTATTTCATTGCTATTTAATAACAAAATTTTCTACTATGCTATGAACAGTAAGGTAAATAGCTAATGTGATTCCCCAAAGGGATCATGACCCACAGGTTGAGAAACGCTGGTCTACCCCATTCTGAGAGCATTTCTTTCTGGAAGTCTTTATGAAAGATCTGCTGTCCCTGGATACCAGAGAAGGCTGAAAGGTAGAGAGAAATATCCGCTGCTAATTGAAGGCCAGGCAGGAGTTAGCTCCGAGAGTAGGAGGCAGAGCGCTGAGGCACACAAATCTGTCAGAGTGAGTTCTTCTGTGCCCAGTGATGCAACGCTGACAGAAGTGCTTGTGACATGGCCCACAGTACAGATGTCTTACATCTCAGCATAATTGTGTCTTAATGGAGCACACATCGGTCCTCTCTGAAGAGTGGCCCATATATTCACGTGGTCTCCTTGGTGATGGTTTCATGTTTTAATCACATACCGTAATAAAACACATGCCTTTTAAAGGCAGTCAGTCATTCAGGGATAAAAGTCACATGTGCCCAGGGTTTGATTTCCTGCTGCATCAGAGCCTAAGAGAAGACATCTTGGAAAAGAAAGGCTATCTCTAAGCTAAATATCTGGAGCTCACATGACTTGCTGAGACAGTAAGATTCTAAAATTACAGACTGCATCTGTAACTTAACCTCCCAGGTGTAAAATTCTCTTAATTTGTAGCCTAAATTAAACTATGGGGGGGGGGAACAATGAATATTTAAAGCATAATTTTGGGGAACATCTCAGAATAAACTTTGGTTCTGAACATTTATATTAAATCAGAAAAATGTAAATGACGTACTCAAAGTGAGATTGTTTATTTAAATTTCTGTAAAGATATTGAGCATATTGAGGCCACAACCCAGTCTAGGAACTCATAAGTGTGGGGAGTGTGCTAGATGAGTGGCAAGGTTTTCACTAACACCCCACTCTGTCCGGTGAGTGGAGTCTGATCTCTGCTACAAGTGCGAAAGAAAGAAAAGAAATAAAAAAGATTATACACGCAGTGGGGTAAATGGTTTTAATCTACCTTTTCTTGTTTTTAATGTCACGTTAGAATAAAGGAAGGAGGACTAGGTTTGCCGCTTAGTTGGTCAAGGGTTTGCCTTGAGCCCAAGCCTAGAACCTGCACTTACAAAGCTGGAAGCTCTGGTATTCCCAAAGAAGTAGAGACAGGGGGATTCCTAGTGCTCCCTGACCAGCCTATCTAGCCTACTTGGCAAACTCCAGGCCAGAAAAAGACCTTGTTTCAAAAGGAAGGTGTGTGGTTCCTGAGGAAAGATAACCAAGGGGGTTCAGGCCTCCACACATATCCAAGTGTGTCCACACACGTGTGCTCATGAACTTAACACAGACAAAATTTGATGTGATAAGTAGAAAGATCATTGTATTTTGGCCAAGTATCTCAGAGACCTGGGATTCTTTGTCTCTTAAAAGAAGGCTCCTCACCGCAGCGCTAGTCCTCACAGCAGCGCTAGTCCTCACCGCAGCGCTAGTCCTCACCGCAGCGCTAGTCCCCACAGCAGCGCTCGTGGCATATAGTCTACCTGCGTGTCCATTTCTCTGTCTGCAAGGAGAGATGGCGGGATCCTGTAGTGGACCCAAAGAAGAATGTTCCAGCGAAAACCAAGCACAAAGGGATAAATAGCGCCAAGCCTCTCGTTTGACAGACATTATCAACAATGAGACAAAAGTGATTGAGGAGCCCTTAGGAGAATGTGTCTAAAGTGCTTCACATCCAAATACAGTTTCCATTCCAAATACAGTAAGGCAATAGTTTAGAACTCAGGGGATATCTGTGAGTTGACTAGCAAAGAGAAGTCTCTAAAGATTTTTAAAATTTTGATTTATGTGTATTTATATAATATGTGCACATGCATGTGAGTGGCCATGAAAGCCAGAAAAGGGAATCAGATCCCTTGGAGTTAGTTACAGGTAGTTGTGAGCTGCCCAACATGAACACTGGGACCTGAACTCTGGTCCTCCTCAAGTACTTTTAATTGCTGAATCACCTCTCTAGCCTGCTACTGGTCTCTGTAGAGATAATCATTGTTTTGCACTTAAGGAGAATGACTATATGTGATAGTACAAACTAAATTGGCTTTCTGTATCTGGTTCCCAGGGTATTCTGCTTTCCTTCCAAAACCAGGGCCGCAGAACTTCTAACTCCTCCTTCATTGACCTCTGCCTACATGTCGTGGTTTGTATATGAAACCTATGAACATCTGGCACATGGATGCTGGCTAGTTTGCTTGTCAACTTAATATAAGCTAAGGTTATTTGGGAAGAAGGATGCTCGACTGAGAAAATACCTCCATAAGATTGTCCTGTAGGCAAGTCTGTGGGGTATCATCTTGATTAGGGATTGATTACTGATGTGGGCAGGCCCAGTTCACTTGGGGTGGTACCGCCCTGAGCAGATAGTCTTGGACTGTACAAGAAAACAGTCTGAGAAAGCCATGAGGAATAAACCAGTGAGCAACACCCTATTTATGGCTTCCTGCCATCAAGTTCTTGCCTTCACTTTCTGCCCTGACTTCTCTGGGTGGTGGACTTTAAGTCATAAAATGAAATAAACCTTTTTTTTTAAGTTGCTTTCAGTCATGGTTCTTTATCACAGCAGTAGAAACCCTAATTAAGCATAAACTGGTATCAAAATCCTCCCCTATTCCTTCTCAGAACTACACAGTTCTGTCACAGCAATGGTCTAGTACCAGTTTCTAGAATGATCACCAAAGACAATAGCAGTTATAGAGTGAAGCAAGACTAAGCTTAGGAGACAAGCTCCATGTGCCGTGGATGGCAGAGCCTGAGAAGTGTCACTGACAAGACCATTTGGGACAAGATTATAATGAGTGGGTCCCAGGCATCAAGCACTAAACATTTTCCACATTGAATTTTGGCATTGCTTTGTGAAGACTGAGCTGTACCCTGAATCTTCCTTCTTGGAATGAGAAAGTATTTAACGAATGTTTTTTACGTGAGCCTATTATTAAGAAACTTTTTTATTTTAGAAAGACTTTATTTAGAATTTTAGTGATACTTTTGGGCTTTTGAAAGACTTAGGATATTTCAAAGAAACCTTGGTTATCTTAAAGAAACTGAAGTTTATGAAAGACTTTTAAACAGAAAAAAATGTTAAAAGCATTTGAATCTTTAAGGACCATGGTATGTTTAAAAGTTAGTATGGCTTCTATTTTGATATTTATGCTAATATGCAATCTTGGGGATAAATGAGAACGGAAAGTTTCAAGTTGAATAGTGATGTGTCTTTGTGTCAAGTTGACATTAAGTCAACTATGCTGGATAATATTGTAAATTTGATATAAGCTACAGCTATTTTGGAATAAGAACTCTTGAGAAAATATCTCCATAATATTACCCAAAGGAAAGCCTGTGGGATACTTTCTTGGTTAGTGATTCATGTGGAAGGGCCTAGCTCACGGAAGGCAGTACTAACTCTGGGTAGGTAGTCTTGAATTATATACAAGTGTAGACAGAACGGGTCACGGGCAGCAAAGCCAGTAGGTGTCACTCCTCGATGGCCTCTATATCAGTTCCTGCCTCCGGAGACTTACCTTGAGTTCTTGACTTCAATTCCCTGGGTGACGGACTATAAGCTATAAGATTAAAGAAATCCTTTCTTTCCTGAGCTGATATTGTTCATGATATTTCACAGCAACAGAAACCCTAATTAAGAAAGAATGATTTTGGAGCTTGTGATATTGTGTCCTAGGTAGCAGAAAGGAGGCACTGGGGCAGGCCTTGAATGTTACATCTATCTCTATTCTTCCCTGAGATCTCTGCTTCCTGATACTTCAAGATATGAAAAAGACACATCATAAATTCCCATAGCAAAGGAAGTACTACCAAGCCTTCCCTCCCATCATGGACTGTGTGCACTAAGACTGTGAGCCAAAATAACTCTCTCATCTCTATAAAGTATTTCATAGAAGCAACAAAATGGTAACAATGCAACTTTATACTTCCTCACACAGTGTGATAATCTATTATAATCTCTCAATCTCTTAGATTATTGACCCCAAGTTACAGCCCATTTTACCATGTACATGGTATTTCTACCTTTTGATGACTGGGCAGCTAGAATTCTGGCCACCACAATCATCAGTAGTAAATAACTCAACTGATGCTTCATGAGTCACATGACACTTCATGTGACTTGACATTTGACTCAAATCCAAAACTACTTATTAAAGATGGGTTTCAATTGGTGAGGTACTTTCATAGCATTAACCAAGCATTGAGTTTGAGCCTCAGTACTATATAAAACTAGGCATAATGACCAATGCCTGTAATCCCAGCACTTAAGAAGGGAGCTAAGACAATCTGAAGTTTAATGTCATCCTTGGTTTATCATTCCACAACCTGCTTAAAACAGAATCCTTGGGTGTACAATAGCTATGAAGAGATCTACCCAATCCAAGAGTGATTATTAGAAATGTGTGTGGAACATAAAGTTGATTCTGCTTAGAAATATGTACTTAGGGGATCCAAGCCTTATAAGACTGAGTGAGAACACATTGTATCAAGTAATGAGAAAACAGCTCACAAGGCTTTATAGAAACCTGAGACTTAAAAAATTAATTTTAATCAGAATCATTCTGTATGTTTTAAATAAATATTATTTAAAAATAAATTAAAAAGTAAAACAAATTTTATTCAGTGGTTGTGATATAAGAGTCATGTTGTTCTAAGCCACTGGCCAGAAATAACAAATATAACAAATTCTTCCATAGGAAATTATATATGTGGCTGGTTTTCATGGCCATAACATGCATTCTTCACACTTAGTTCACCCCAGTGTATAGAGTATTCATGGATTTGATGTTGTTTGGGAAGTGTCATTAATAATTGGATCAATGGGGCTGGGGATACAGCTAATTGGGTAGTGTGAGGTCCTCTACAAGTGTGAGGACCTGAATTTAGAAACCTAAAACCAATACACAAAGAGTGGCCGTGTCCACCTGCAATCCCACTGCCATGGAGGTGAGTCAGGTGGATTCCTGGGGTTCACCCAACAGCCAGCCTCGCCTGCTTGACAAGTCCAGGGTTCCAAGTGAGAGAGTCTATCTCTACATAAAGGTAGACAGCTCCTGAGGGGCAACACCTGCCTGAGGTGGTTCTCTGACCTCCACATACACATGCACACATTGGGCATGCATAGAGTGAGACTCATGCATACATGCACAAGATATAAGTAGGGCAAGATGGATTTGAAAATTTATATTATATAGACAAATTCCACAAAATTTGTTTGAAAATCATTATGTGCTTTGTAGCAAATAATATATATTAGAAATTATCTTAACATTATGAGCTACTAATTTAATGGTACTGACTTGATTTAAATATGCCAATTTAATTTAAATCTATTAAATTTAGCATGCTACTTGAGTACCTTTTATGAGCAAAACCTTGAATATATGCAAAAATGTTATGTAAGCACAATCCCTCAATAGGTTGATAATTTAATGTAGAGGAGAGAAAAATTACCTATAGTATAGGTACATTGAGTTAAGTGGTACTACAGAGACATAAATAAAGTCTTACTTTGATAAGAGGGGAGATGTTTTTGAAAAAATTTGCCATTTGGAAAACCCCTTCAGTAAAAATATTTGAAAATAATATGTAAAAATTATGATTTTATGTATAAGTGTTTTGAGGGTTATGGCTTAGTGATATAACTTGGCTTATAAAGAAAGTCTAAAGAGAATGTCTTCAGATTGCAATGTCAGTAGGAATTCTACCTCTATTGAATGAAGATCAGGTAAGTATAAACCTATTTCAACTGAGGGGAGAAGTGTTTTTTTTTTTAATGTTAAAACTTATCCATCCATTGAGGGAAGCAGAGAGCACAAAGTAGAGCTCAATAACAATCAATAAAAAACTTATCCATCCATCGATCTTCCTACCTACCTACCTACCTACCTACATGTCTACCTGTTTATTTATTTGGGGTTACATGCAGATGTACCAAGACATACATGTGGAGATCAGATGACAACCTGTTGGAAACCATTCTCCTATCTATCATGTGGGTTCCCAGGATATAATTCTTTTCCCACTGACTAGGATGTTGTACAGACCCGAGATTAAAAACTTAATAGACAGGAGAAAAGATTTCCTGATTTATGCTTGTAACTTTGGGGTGTGGGGGAGAATTACTATTAGAATATGATATTAGAATGATAATATAATACCATATTACTATTAGAATATAACAATATATTGTTCTCAACGTGTAAAATGCATTTATATAAGCTACTTCCCACTAGTGTTTCTTAATGTTTTAAGTAGGTAGGGGAAGTACTTTTTATTTTTAAAAATTAATGTAAGAAGAGAGCTATTTACCAGAGTTTACACAGTCAGTGTATGAAGAACTCAAATCTAAAATCTAAGTGTTCTTAGTTTGTGATTTTTCTAAAGATCAATTATTATTTCCCAGAGTAAGGTAAACAGGTGAGACACAGAATTTTAGACCTGAACATTTAGATATTGTGTTTGAGACTTAAAAACTAACTGTATTAGAGAACAAAATAATAATATAAGTAATCTGAACACTGAAGCAATTGGTGTGCAAGTGCATGTTTATACAAGTATGCATGTGCATGTAGTGTGTGTATGTGCATGCCTGTATGTGTATGTGTATGTGTGTGCCTGTGTGTGTGTGTATCATGATGCATGTTCTATATCTGTGAAGCCTGTATGTGTATGTGTATGCCTGTGTGTGTGTGTGTGTGTGTGTGTGTGTGTATGTGTGTCATGATGCACATTCTATATCTGTGAAGCACTCAGCAGTCTGGGTTATCCTTCAATAACAAACATCTCCTAAATCTTAGTGACTCGGAATATGACCTGCTGCAGATAAGCAGGAACTGTGGTACATGTCTCCTCTCTCCATAATCCAGGCTAATCCTAAGTGTTTTTTCTTGTGAAGAGAGAAGAGATAATATGTGACATCAAAACCTTGCTCTCAGGGCTACTTCTCAGGGCTGAAGCATATGCCAGGCATGTTTTCTGAACCAAAGTGATGCTCAGGGCTACATTTACCGTTAAGTAGATGTAATAAAGAAGAGTCAGCCATGGAACAGAAGATGAAGAGATAAGAAAGATGGGGATGAGAAGCTAAAAGCATTCACAGGTTCCTCCCATTCTTGTCACAAAATATTTGGTTTACTGTGCTCTTTTCTTACATATATCAAGCTGTGAGCACTCTCTGGATATTGCGTCAGGGAATCTAAGCCTCAAGTCAGTGCACAGCTGCTGTTGATCTGAAAGTATTTGAGCTAAAATCACATCTGTTGTTGCCATTTAACACCCATTGGTGTAATATGAACAGGCATCTGCTGCAAGCAGAACGAAGGGTAGGATGGAGAGTGCACACCAGCTTACAAATACTCGTCCTTCTGTGATTGTGAACACGGGCTGTGAATTTCACAGAAGCTAGCATCACCCATGAGACAAGCGTACCTTTCTTGGCGTACCTGTGAAAGATCCTCTTGACTGGTTAATTGAGGGGGAAACAGTAAGTGTGGGCAGAATTGTCCGTCCACAGCCCAGAGACGGGGAAGTCTGAGGGGAAGGTTTTTGTCTGCTTGTCTTTAGGGCTTGTAAGTGAGTGCATCTGCTCTTTTGCTGCTTCTGCTGCTGCTGCTGCTGCTGCTGCTGCTGCTGCTGCTGCTGCTGCCATTGTTACTGGTCCCACTGCTTTTTCCATTCTCCAGATTCTTCAGGATTCCAAGTGGGCTGAGGAATCCTCCAGTTCTCCAGGACTAGAGTGAGACTGTTGAGGCACTGGGTCTCACGAACTAGGTTCTCAGCCCTCTCCAGTGCGCAAACAGCCATTGCTGGACTAGTCGTAGTGTGTCTATATCGTGTAAGCCAGAGTAATAAACCTCACACACACACACACACACACACACACACACACACACACACACACACAGTTTTTGCTTGCTTGCTCTCATTTGTGATAGCAAACAAATCTCTCCTATTGCAGCAATAAGAAATATCACTGATACTAGAGCCAAATTCTTCAGGCTTCACTGTAGACTGAAGACCAGCATCAGTTCTATAATCAACATATCTTAGGGCCAGGCAGGTTACAGCTGCTGAGACAGCCAGCTTCGTGGACTGAGCAGCTACCAGAGTCTCGGTCTCTCCAGTGTTGAATCACCCAGGTAATATGGTATAAACCAATCTTAAACATCCTCTTTTGGTACAATACCTATCTATCAATTATGTTCGTTTAGAAACCCTGACTAATTCAGTGGATCTCCACATCAAAGGGGACCATATCTGAACCTCAGTGCAGACTCCACATTTGACCTAGAGAATAGAAAGTCGTAGAATGACACTCCTCTCAAACAGGAGTCTACAGCTGTATCCCTTACTGATAGAGAAAGTGATGTATGGGATGACTACAGATTGTTCAGCATGAACTGAACACTTTTCAGAGCATAGACCTTAGCAAAGCCCTGGGAAGATGTCCATTAAAGAGTTTGATTCACAAGCACAAGGACCTGAGTTTGACTTCCAGGATCATTCTTTAAAAAGCATATTCAGATGTAGTAAGGCACACTTATAACCCCAGAGGCTTAGAAGGTGGGCTAGGACTAACCCTGTGGTTCACTGGTCAGCCAATCAAGACTTCTTGGCAAATCCCAGGCCAGTGAGAGACCATATCTCAAAACATAAGTGTGACCAAATGTGTAGGTAATCCAGGAACTAGTCAGGTTGGTACATAGAATTAGCCATATTAATAGATCATTATATTCTAATAAGTATTTGAGGTTTCTTTGTATGATGTGAATACCATTGGTTAATAAAGAATATGTTTTGGGCCTATGGCAGCACAAAATAGGGCAAGGTGGAATTCCAAGCAGATAGAGGAGGAGAGAGTAGGCTGAGCCAAAGAAAAGCCATGTAGCCACTGCAGGAGACAGAGGTGGGACATCGGATAGAACCTTATCAGTAGGCCACAATCACATGGTGATACACAAATTAATAGAAATGGGTTCATTAAAAATACAAGAGCTAGCCAATGAAGCGTGACCTAATAGGCAAAGCAGTGTTGTAATAATAGAGTTTCTGTGTGATTATTTCAGGTCTGGGCAGCTGGAAAACAAATGATCAACCTCAGACAACATGGTGTGTGTGTGTGTATATATATGTGTGCAGTCAGGAAGCAGAGAGAGAAGAATGCTGGTGTTCGCTCACTTTCTCCTTCTTATTCAGTGTAGATCACAGACAACAGAATAGTGTTTCCCACATTTAGGATCAGTTAACCTAATCTAGAAAACTCCTCACAGAGATGTGCAGAGGTGATTCTGGTAGTTCTAGATTGTGTCAAGTTGGCAATCAATATTAACTGCCACAGTTACTGTCCATGTTGGCAGTAGTCACTTTTAGGGAACAATTTCTCAAGCCGTGCCGATAGACTATGTTCAGAGAGTCAACAGTTGTAACACTGTAACTATAATCATCAATTTTCTGGGACTGCTGCATATTTGTTCTTGATTGACTGTGGGCTCTGGTCCATGTTTCTCTTTCTGGAACACTGCCTGAAACGGAAGTCACATTGTGGATAATGCCGCTGGCCATGAAGGAAGGAAAGCAGTGTCCGCTTCTGCATTTGCTCTCAGACTTCTTTGCTGGGCGTAAGTAGCCAAGGCAACTGGAGCAAATACAAATATATGCAAAGAGGTATAAAACAAAATCTACATACCTAGTTATAGTCTGAATCACAAAATGAAACTGTTTTGCTAATAAATGCGTATGTAATCTTGGGTCTTCTAATAAAACTACCTTTCTAAAATTTTTATTTGTATGTGTTCTCTCTCTCTCTCTCTCTCACACTCTCTCTCTCTCTCTCTCTCTCTCTCTCTCTCTCTCTCTCTCTCTGCTATGCACAAATGTGGGAGGTACATGTGCTTGTACACACATGTGCTGAGGCCAAAGTAAGATAGATGATGTCCTGTACACTCTGTACGTTACTCCCTTGTTAAAAGGTCTCTCGCTGAATTTGAACCTACCCTGGTAACTAGCACACTTCAGACATTGTCCTGTCCCCAACCCCACAGTGTTAGAACTTTACAGGTGTTGGTGTCACCCATCTTTTTACATGAGTGCTGAGGACTCAAACTCCGGTCCTCATGCTTGTGCAGCAACCACTCCTCCCCACTGAGCATCTCCCCAGCCCTAAAAGTAACTTCCCAACTTGAATGATTCTGTGAGAGGGTTTTTTTTTCTAACGTTTTCTCCAGACACATATTTCTCTTTTTACAGATGAATGAAACTGTTTGTAGATTTGTACAAAGAAACTTGGTGGGTCCTGGGACCTGAGCCTCACTCAAATAACACAGAAAAGAATGCCGATGCAGAGAGAGCCCTGACTTTATTCTCTTTTGGGAACTGAGTTCAAATCTCAACTATATGACTCATTTCAGAGATAACGAGCATCAGTTATCTTATCCTTCTGAAGGTCATGTTCCCAATTGTCAAGTATAAATGATGAGTTGTTTTCTTGCATGACTTAGAAAGGTAAAAGTCTTTGGAGAAAGTGCTTCAATAATTCCGGAAGTTAAGCTGACATGGATGGGGTTTGCACCAAGCTCCTCAGTGACTCTATTTTAAGGGTGAAGCATGCTGCTGCCGGGCCTCATTCTGGCAACAGCTTCACTCTGCGCTTCAGCCACACTTAAAGGAACACCCAAGGAAAAGGCATTGTTCTTGTCAGGTGTCTCAGACGCCTCTCTATTTGGACTGTTTAACAGTAGAGCTCAATTAGGTAGCCATGTAGCCAGCTCGAGTTTTGCTTCATCAACAGTAAAAGCTTATTGTGAAGTCAGACATTCACTGGAGAAAAATTAGAGAGCAAGATGCCAATTGGAGGCAGAGCCCTTTACTGTAGCCAAACCGAGAGGGATCTCTAAAGACAGACATTCTGAGGATCACCCTTGGTTATCCTGGGGTTACTGACTATGCTAATTCCCCAAAGACTTAGGACACTCTCATGACATGGAGGGTGGGAAGCCGATGAAGCAACATCAGGTTTCAAACTGAAAACAATCCTTTGAAAACTCTGTCTATAAACTTTTAAAGTTCAAAATATGTCCTCCTGGAGTTAATCGGATGATTCCACACAGTGACGGCATGTCTCCAAGTCCATCAGATTTGCTGCTTTGACATCGGACCTGAAAAGCTACCTGCAAGCAGAGTGTGGTTTGAGACAGTCAAATTGGTATCTCCTTGCTGTAGGTCAGTCACATGGTTTCCCCAGTCGGGAAACAAAGGGAGACAATGTTGTTGCTCAGTTCAGCTTCTCCTTTCTGTTCAGTCCAGGACCCCCAGCCATGGATGGTGCTGCACATAGCTGGGGTGTGTCTTCCCACCTTAATTATCCTATCTAGAACTCCCTGGCAGATAGGCCCAGAGAGTTGTCTCCTTGGAAATGTTTAGCTCTTCTCAAGTATATAGTATTAATTATCACAGTTTCTGATTTCTAAGACAAGTTACTTAATATATTCTGTGATGATTCTATCACCTCCGGATGCTGGGATTTCAGTTGTATTTTGTTAAATTATCTTTAAGGAAGTTAATATTCAGTGGCAGGATGGATAGCAGAGGCCCAATCCCAGAACCCTCCGATTTGAAATCATATGATTAAAATCCTTAGAAAATAATGCATTAAAACAGCCAAATATGCTAGTAGCATCCACATTTTTTTTCTCAGGAAGTTCTTATGCAAGTAATATGAGTTACCAAGGTTGGTTCAGTCTAGAAAAATAACTGACTATATATTCTCTCTCTGCCATCCTCTTTTCATCTCCCTCTGTCTCCCCCTCTCTCCTTCCCTTTCACTCTACCCACCTCTCCCCACGATTCTCATACCATATATCACCCTTTCCCTCCATCCTCTTATTCCCCCTCTTTATCCCTCTCTCACTCCATTATTTCCTCTTTCCCTTACCTCGCAGCTCCATAGCTAGTGAAAATGCTCAGCAAGCAACTGTTCTTCTCAACCTATTTATATGGTAACAGCTGGCTTTGACTTCTGAGTGTTGATCTTCCTCTCAGACACAGACGTGTGTTCTTCTTTAGAGCAAACTTGGATGCCAGTGCAGTGTTAGCAGTTGCTAGGGTTCCTGCTCATTTTCTAGAAAAGCACACACTCACTCACTTCCCCAACTCAGCTTTTGACTCACTCCTAACAGGCTTATTATTCAAAAATGCATAGTATTTTTTACACCCTCAGGAACACATTTGGAGAAAAATAGGTGTCTTTGACTTGCTAGTTCCCCACTGAGCCATGCACCTTTCTCCACATGTGCCCACTGGGGCTCTGTGGGGCTCCCAAGGCACAACCTACTCACATCAGTTTTGAGGTTCTCTGCTCACCTGCATCCAGGTATGCCTGCTAAAACACTAGAAGGGGAACTGATAATAATGCCATCCCAACAGTCAGCCTTCTTTCTTCAAAGAGCTGGATGCCATGGGATTCGTGTTGCTTCGCTAAAGTCAACAACAGAAGACTGGACAGGCTGGGAAAGCAAAGTTTTACCAGAAGGAAAATTCTGAGTATAGATAGGTACAAGAGTGCACAGATGTTAAAATATCTCTCTCCCACTCCCTCTCCCTCTCCTTCTTCTCTTCCTCTTTATATCATGCGTTTTTCATTTCCCCTCAGTCTAGTTGTTCTTAGGGATGCCAATAATAGAGCAGAGCACTAATTAAATGCTTTTGAATTCTCTTTTCCAAAGCAAGAGGTAATTCAGCAATCCTTTCTTTGTGTGTATTTGTGTGTATGTATGTGTACATGTTCACAAGTTTGCAGATTCACACGTGCTTTCTGCATGAAGCATGTGTTTGTGGAGACCAGAAATAACTTCTTTTGGGTGCTTTCCTTGGGATCTTCTCATCTTGTCTCCTGATAGAGTCTCTCACTATGCTGGACTGATCAGTCAGCAAGCTCCATGAACCTACCCATCTCTGCCTCCCCAGTGTTTTTGACATGACATGGGGGATAAACCCAGGTCCTCCTGTGGCAATCATTTTATCTCTCTAGCCCATGTTTGACACTCTTTATATGAATCTGAGTTCCTCCAGATCTCAGACCCAGCAGTCTGCATAAGCTTCTCCCACTCTTTCACTGACTGTACCTCATCTTTCTGATCCTATCCTTGGCCAAATTTCTCCTGTGACTAAATCAGTTATAACCTCTGCCAACCCAAACATCTCAAGTTGTGTGTTTCTGTTATTTGGGAATTTTGGAGAGAGACACAGAGAAAGAGAGAGAGAGAGAGAGAGAGAGAGAGAGAGAGAGGATATAGATTGATTGGTTCAGTTAATGTTTCTCTATAGAACCCCTACCAACAGTTTGGAAACACCTACTTTCTTACATCCTCTAATACTATCCCCCAACACTTTCATTTTTTGACTTTCAATGCTGAAGGCATACAGTGGTAGAATACTTGTTCCCTAATTTGGTCCCTCAAAATAAAGGGAAAAAAAGAGGATTAAAAACAAAGAAATCAGTCAGACATCCTGACTTTTTTTATATAGAACTGTAAGGTAAATTTGTGCTGTTGTGAGATGCAATGGTATTTAGAACTTGTGGTGGTTTGAGTAGTTGTGTCCCCTATAGACTTATGTGTCTGAATGCTTGGCCTATAGGAAGTGGCACTATTAGAAATGTGGCCTTGTTGGAGTAGGTGTGGCATTGTTAGAGGAGGTGTGTCACTTTGAGGGCAGGTTTTGAGGTCTCCTATGCTCAAGCTCTGTCTAGTGTGGGACTAATTGTTGCCTGCAGACCAGGATGTAGAACTCTCAACTCTTACTCAAGTACCATGTCTGTAAGCATGCCACCATGCTTCCCTCCACACTGATGATGAACTAAACCTGTAAAACTGTAAGCCAGCCCCAAGTAAATGTTTTCCTTTATAAGAGTTGCTATGGTCATGGTGTCTTGTCACAGCAATAGAAACCTTAACTAAAACAGAACTCTTCATGGATGGCAAAGCAAACTAATATTGTAGTATGGAGTGAGCCACTTGTTAGTTCACGCTGCCCAGAACTGAAATAATCACACAGAAACTATATGATTTAAATCACTGCTCTAGCTTCTTATTGGCTAACTCTTACATATTAATTTAACCCATCTCCATTAATCTGTGCATCACCATGAGGTCATGGCATACCAGCAAAGTTTCAGCACATTTGTCTCAGCGGCAACTCTATAGCATCTCTCTAACTCCTCCTCCTTTTTTCTAGCATTCTGTTTAGTTTTCCCCACCTAGCTCTGTTCCCCTGTATCTCTGCTATAGGTCCCCAAAAGTTCCTTTATTAACCAATGATATTCACAGCATACAGAAGAGAATCCCACATCACCTCCCCTTTTCTGTTTAAATAAAAGGAAAGGTTTCAACTTTAACATAGTAAAATTAATATAACTAAACATATATCATGCAATAACTACAGGTACAATATTTATATCTACTTTATCTTTTATTATAACTAAGGAAAATTATAAATTCTTCAACTCCATCAAAGACTCCAGAAGGATATAATATTACCTAAGTAAACAGGAAGTGCATTGTAAGCAATTTTCAAACCTCTAGAATTGACAGAAACATCTCACTGCCTGGACAGTCACCCAAAGTTCTTTTGCACCTTTGGGGTATCCATCATCAGACTACAGACCCATAGTACCCAGCAGACTTTTCCATAAAACAGGAAATTTCAAAGACAGTTTCATCTATATTGGTAGTTTGTTAGTCTTCTTTTTTTGTATCCTGCAGAATGTCTAGTCAACTCTTTCATGAAGGAGAATCCCTGAAGGATTGTCTCACCTTTCAACAAGTTCAGCAGTCATTTCTCTGCAGATCCAGTGTGTCAAGTTCATGAAGCAGTCCAGGCAAGAACAGTTTATTGCCTGAATGGCTAACACACTCCATGAGGAGCATCTTCAATGGCCATCTTCCTCTTGAAGTAGCCTGGTGCTGTCAGGAGAAGATGTGTCTCACTGTCGTGAAAAGTCCTAAATTCTTAGACATTTTAATGCAATATTCTGTAGTCTTTAAAAGATCTGAAAAATGCCTATCCACTTGAAATATATCTCTCTATCATGACTACACACTTGACTATTATAGGTGATTGATTATCTATTAACCTATATTTCTTAATTATATATTACATTTCTAAATGAGATGCACAAACACAATACCTTAATCAAGATCAGAAATACATATAAATAGGATAACAAATTGACCTTAAATTTTGTATCAATAAACCAAGATCCATATCAATGCAAATCTCTATAGCATATCCCCATTTAAATGTAAACAAACATTTATAAACAATATTTTTGAATTTGGGCATAGTTTTTTAGACTACTTTCTGCTGATTGGGGGTGCTGTTAATCAGGTCTTTTATGGTGTATCTTGTATGTTAGGTTTATCTCAGTCATCAGTTGTGCAAAGTAATTTTTTGAGGGGTGTTCAAGGCAACCTTTCAGGAGGTATTGGTCCATCAAACCACATTAGTCTGGGAGGATTCCATCGGTTTCTATCCTTTGTGAAAATAAAAGAAGAACATCTTTTGCAAAGAAACATATCCTTAGACTCATATTTTGAAGTCAAGAAACCTTTATGTTGGTTTAACTTAGCAGTATATACATTGAAATGTCTCTCTGTACTTAGCTCCTTCACAGTCAAAAATTCAAAGACAACACAATAATATGCATAATTCAGACTCTCTGTGTATTCCCCATCTTTACATGGCTTGGTTTTACTCTATTACTTTTTAATATTTATTTTATTATTTTTACTCCTTTAATCTATGATTATCAGTATGCTGTCTCTTTTAAGACTTTGTTTCATTTTTTAAAAAAAACATTTACTCCTTTTTATAACTCTCTGTGCTCTTTTTCTTATGTCTCCCAAGCTTACGTACATTTATCCAAGACTATGACCCATTTACAGATCTTTAATGTCTGAATCTGTCCTATTGTGTATTCGTAATTCTTTACTGTCCAGGAGCACTTCTTATAATGCTAAGTGCTTCTTAAAAACTTAAATTGTACCATTGCTAGGCCAAATACAGCAGCACTGCCTGCTTGCCTCACCTAGCCCAGCATGGCAGAGCTCCTTGCCTCTGAGAGCCATGCGCAATGACCCATCTCTAGGCACACACCTGGCCCATGTTGCCACCATGCAACCATAGCACATTGCTCACAAACCCCATTCAAATGCTCGGTCTCCTAAAAGTGCCAGACGTTGCACTGGCAGCACGGCCCAGAAAGCTAGCATTTTAAAATGTTGGCTTTTTTCCTGCTACTGCTGAATCAGGAAAACCTCTCTTAAAGGAGCCATGCCCAAGAAAATGCTGCTACCAAACATGCTTAACTCTATTATTTTGTGTCTAAAATTTCTTTTCAAGCACCCTCAGGTTTTAAGTGAATTTTAGTCAACCACATTGCCTTCAATTCATAGTATTGAGTGAGCCATTTGTTGATTCCCACAGCCCAGAACCAAAATAATCACACAGAACTATATTACTTAAATCATGGCATGGCCCATTAGCTTTAGCTTCTTACTGGCTAACTCTTACATATTAATTTAACCCATCTCCATGAATCTGCTCATCAACATAAGGTATGGCCTACCAGCAAACTTTCAGCACATCTGTCCCTGGCAGTGGCTCCATGGCTTCTCTCAAACTCCTCCTCCTTTCTCCCAGCATTCCGTTTAGTTTTATCGGCCTAGCTCTGTTCCCCTATAGCTCTTCTATAGGCTCAAAGCTGTTCCTTTTTAATCAATGATATTCACAGCATACAGAGGGGAATTCCACATCATAATATACACACACATCACCTCTCCTGGTATTTGATATTTCACTGGGTCAGATAGCAGCCAATAAGCCTGCAAATAAGCAAAATTGCTGCAAAATATGAAGTGATTTTTTATAAGAAATGAGCATAAGAATGACATAGGAGACCTAGATCTTAAGAACTGTTGGTCAGAGTGATATTTAAGCTGAACAAAATGAAGGGAAAAATCTGACTGCTTCAAGATGCAAGATAAGCACATCTATGCAAGGGAACAGACAAATGAAGGCTCTGAGCAGAGGAAGAGCCCTGGGGTGTTCAAGAAACTTAAAGGGGACTAGCAGTATTGAGCATTACAAATGACAGAATTTAGAAGAATAAATTTTGAAAGAGAAGCAGAATGTGCTGTGCTTCTTAAAGCATGATTAGGAATTCAGGTTTCGCTCTAAGAACCACAGGAAATGCTTGTACGCTTTTGCTACTATAAGGAAGAGATACTGAAACAAAAAAATGGCTTTAGAGAAAAACCTTTAGTTTAATTAATCATATTATACCAGCATTAACTTCTGAGTGTTGTTGATTGACCAGGGTTAAGGTAAGGTGCTGACCCTACAGGCGACTAAAAGGATGTCTACAGGAATTATCTCCAGCATCTCTTCTTCACTCTTCTGTAAGCCTGAAATAATTTCAAAATAAGAAGTTCAGGGGGAAAATGTCATGACCCACTTTTTAATTTAAGAAGATTATTATTCTCCACAGTTGGAAGGCACGCGTGTGAGGGTGTGCACAGCAGTTAAGAACCTGACTCGGAAACCTATGTGAGGACCAGTGGAACAAAGAACCTGCTAAAGGGCAAGTTCAAAGTCCGAATCTGAATTAGAATCTGCAGAACTTGGCAATGCACCCGCACAGGTGTATGTGCACATGTTCATGGCTGGGAGTCAATACGGGGAAGTAGTCAGTGAAAAAATGAGAAAAATAAAGTTCTAGGCCACTGACCAGAGAATTTAGGGAGTGGGTTCATTGACAAACACTTAGTAATGGGAAGTTGGCAGTGGAGGAGCTCAAGAGATGACTCAGAAGTTAGAGCAGTGCTCTTGCAAGGAACCAAAGTTTGGTTCACAGCATTCACACTGGGTATCTCACTACTACCTACAAAGCCCTCTTCTAGCCTTCATGAGTACCACCAAGTATGTGCACATACAAGCATAAATACACACACACACACACCAATAAATTATTCTTTAAAATACAGCAGTGCAGTGAAAAGAAAAAGCTAAATGAGGATGAAGATGAGTGGATCATTAAATGAAGACGTCATGCCCTGAAATTCAAGGTCAGGGTCTAGGATGGAGGATGTTGTTAGGAAGCCATGAGCAGAAACATGGCGTTGAAACACTGCTACCTTGATGAGGCTTACAAGGCACCTACTAATTCTAAAAGCACAAGGGGACTGGTAATGCCAAGAAGAGAATCAGCAGGTTAGTGAGCCCAAAGGCAAAGGACTGCCCACAAGAGACAGAGACTTCTGAGCATTCACTCTGCTTCTACAGTGTTCTCTAGTAAGGTGAACTGAGAATGAAATCTTCTGTTTGTGCTTCAGTGTGGAATGAGAGAAGGAAGAGCAGGTGAAATGAGACTGTGCACAATTTGTAGAAAGGAAATTTTGCCAGTGTTTTGGACTGAGGGCTGCTCTCTACAGTGATGACTTCTAAGATGTACATCTAGTGAAGAACATGCATCTTATCACATAGACATATATTTGCATTTGTACCTATATAAACACATCACCTATTTCTTCACATAAGAAACACCTGAAAATCAGTGCTGAATTATTTTACTAATATATGTGTGAAAGAATTTCTATACATGAATTTAGAGCTCAGAAGTTTGGGGCCTACAAGATGGGTTCCTGGGTAAAGGGGCCTGCTACCAAGGCTGATGGCTAAGTTCAATTCCTCGAACTCACGTGGTGGAAGAGGACAATTGAGTCCCAAAAGTTATCCTCTGATCTCCACATTTGTGCCATTGTATGCTTCTGCATAAACCAGTCAGGAATGTGTGTGTGTGTGTGTGTGTGTGGTGTGTGTGTGTGTGTGTGTGTGTGTGTGTGTGTGTGAGAGAGAGAGAGAGAGAGAGAGAGAGACTATATTATATATTATTTTAGGATACTGAAATCAGATATTATTTCCTATGAATCATTAATATGCTATCAAATACAAAATAACATTAGAAGAAGAAATTTTCCAATTCTTACAGATTTATAAAGTACCTGTTCCAGAAGTGATGTAGTGTAGAATCTCTCTCTATTTTTATATACCATGGGAAAGGCTACTAATCAGTGTTTAATCTAGAGTCCAAAGATAGGATCTGGACCCCTGTCTCATTGTCGATATGAATCATGGAACAAAAAAGGAAATCAGGACTTCTTGGTCATTATATTCAATTGAAGCAATGAAAACACACAGCCCTATCAAGTACTATCTCTGAGCTTCAGTGTAACTCAGCATAACATTCACCTGTACTTATAAAGCTGCAGATTTACAACAGAGAGTGGGGGGAAAGAAGTGGATGAGATGGAGAGAAAGAAGTGGAGGGAGGTTCTTCTAGGCTTCAGATGTGTTGTGAGCCTTAAAATACAATACATAATACCTTTTAAAACAAAACCTGCTACTGCAAAGAAACAAATAACTTGACTTTATTGGAATAATTTCAGTTTTGTTTCTCAGTTGGGAATTGTTTCAGATTTTATATAAGATTAATTTTAAGTGGTAGTATCTATAAATATCACCACCATTCAAGTCATTTTTCATACAAGCAAACGGTGCACATTGGGCTTTTCCCCCAATGCCCCTGCCCCAGCTTCCCCTCCCGTTAGGCAGGTCCCTTTGTCCTCTAAACAGTTCTCCTTCTACATTCCTGTCATGCAGAGACAAAGGAGTGTAGGGTTCTGTGTAAAGTCTAGGGATCACACATTGAGAGAAAACATGAGGTACTGGTTCTCTTGTGATTGTCTCCAGTTACATTTATTGTCCTGCAAACAACTAACCATCATTCTTTATGGTTGAAATAAAAACACAGTGTGTATATACCACTCTTTCTTTATCCATCCTTCCGTTGTTGAGTGTCTAGGTAAATTCATGATACTTTTTCCAAGTAAATTTCTATTTCTTTATTTGATCAAAGACTAGAAGATGGGTTGTCCCTTTTTCATGAATGTCCCTTCATTCTTGTATTTGCTGAATAAAATGGGGCCAAAGAATGGTAGGCACGGCTCTAGGAGGTTGATCTGGTCCTCACAGTGCCCTCACGATGGAGCACAGGGCTCTGTTGTGAGCGAGGTAGACAGGCTTGCATTTTCTAGCCCTCTTTGCTACTGGTGTTGTTCTGCCCGTAGACCAAAAGCTCTTCGCCTGAGTGTATTCCAGCTCTGCACTGCTGAGCAGTGATTCCAGCCCCAACCGTATTCTACTCCAGACATAAATATCTTTGCCTTTAACCCCCTGGCATGGGCAGATCAGACCACTGTACCCAGGCGTAGACTGACTTTCATAAGGTAGTTACTGTAGTGTTACAGCCCTAGTAGGAAAAAAAAGCATAAAGAAAGAAAAGGGACTCTTTAATAGCTAGGGAGTTGTTGGCACTACCTGCTGAGCCAATTGAGAGGCTTTCCTGAAGGAGTTGACCCTTCAAGGAAGGCGCCAAGGTATCCCATGAAGCGATTGTTCCCACCATTTAGTGGAACTTCGTTTTGAAGGGGAATCACCTGGTGGCTGACATCACTTCCTTCCTTAAAAGCACTCCCGTTTTCTGTGCTTCAGCTCAGTTATCTTTTTGTAGGCGGAACCCCCTGCTGAATCCTTCAGTCATAGACCACTAACCCCAGCCCACCCTCCCTGGCAGTGGGTAAATGATAAATGAAAAGCTTCTCTCCATCGAGTCAATTGGAGAGGGCAGGTGGCAGGGTACCCAAGGATGCTGTGGCTCTCCATGCAGTTTCGTGTCTCCAAGATCAAACACAGAGATCACGGGAAGAACAGGTGATCAGCGGGCGACAATAGATGACTGCACTAGGTTCTGGATGAGTTGTGCAACTCAGACGAAATGGATGGCCCCGTTTAAAATGACTTCAGAAGTATCAAAGAAGGCCTCTGTAGTTCCCGTTCGAGCCTTCAGATTTGAACATTATTTTCCAGTCCTGCTGGCGTTACTGTTGAGAGCGGGAAGGGAATGTGAAAAGGGCTCTCATCACTCAGACTTTTTCCCCATACGCCTTTTCCAAAGGGAAACCAAAATTCGATTTGTGGGTTTTAGAATGAGGCTGAAATCAGTCACGACTAACCCCCAACCCTGTCACAGATATGCCCATAGGGCACAAGAAAATGGGAGTGTTGAATGCAAAATACATCACATTATGTTTCCATTTCTTACCAGGAGATTGCAACCCACCATCACACCGTACCCCAAAGAAGTAGTCATTTCCATTCTGGGACTGTCTGTCAACTCATTTTTATTCAGCAATGGAAAATGAACAACTCGCTAAACAAATAAATGACTTTTAGGACAGCCAATATAAAACCAACGGTCTCCTCAATTTTACATAGCAAATATATTGCCAGTTTTTAAATACAAGGTTTGGTTACCTAAGTATTGGTGTCTTATATTGATATTATGAAGACTCAGTCAGTGCAGGGGCCATCGAGTGAAAGTCTGTCTCTCTCCCACCCTAAGTCTGCACTTCCCCATAGACTCTCTCTCTCTCAGAAACAGCCACCGCTTGAACTTTCAACAGAAAACCCTGCACATAGAGCTGTGTATATGTGTGTGTTCACATACTTATCCTTTTACACATTTACATAGCTAAGAGACTACTCTCTGTGCGATTTTATGCCTTGGTATCTTACTCCTTCTCAGAAATCTTTATACTAAGTCATATGTGTTAATGGTTATGCTTCTTTCCTTCTCTCACTCCCCATATGATTGATGGATTGATGGGCAGATGGATGATAGATGAATAGAGAGCAGATAATAGATATGATACTCAGACAGATAGATAGATGATAGACAGAAAGATGGACTTTATCTATCTTACCTCCCACTGGTTGACACATGTATGATTTTTGTCTTTACTGCCTTTGTAAACAGCAGAACAATTGATAGTCCCATAGAGAACTTTTGCATGTGTGTTTCAATGATTCTTTTGAATAAATCTTTCAAATGAAGACTTAGGGAGGAATGGCTGTGGGTATTTGGCCAGGTATTGCTGAATAGGTATCCCAATACTTAATACCAATCTAAGTAATCACCAATATTTTATGACCTTGTCCCATGTAGTTGTCAAAATATGTTCATCTAAACTTTGGTCTTTTTGATTAAAAAAGATAATTTAAGATGTTCTTGGTCTTTGCATAGACCTTATATTAATTATAAACATAATGAAGTGCCTCCTATGCTTACCAACGTATTTTGCAAATATTTTCAAATGATTTGATAATCAATCCATTTATCATAACTAATCACAGGAATCACCATTTTACAGATTAGGAAGAGTTGAAATTCAGAAATTTTATATACTGTAACTAGATAAACAAAAAGATGATAGTTTATGATAGATATATAAATAGATAAATGATAAAAATTTATGTAATATAGTTTAAATGCATTTTAAGATTTCTTCTTTTCATAAATGTCTTTGTTCTTTTTACATTTTCTTTTTCTCTATGAACATGTTACAATGCAATCTTTTCTGGAACAAATTAGTATGGTCATTTAAAATCATGGAATAAGTCATATTTACAATTTAACTTGGAAATGATCAGTAAGATTAAATTTTCTGACCTTGATTTCTAGTCTTGGAAAAATTTGAAGTCCTAAGACCATTCAGTAAACAATTACTTTCCATTTCATAATGCTCCTACATATTTCTGCCATATTTTTAATCTTTATTAAAACTAATTTTATTAATAGGCTTACTAAAATATAATTAATCAAAATTGAACCGTCCTTGCACTCTCGTTTTAATTGCATTTGATCATTAACTTCTTTTTCATTTTATTCTTTCTTATGTGTGTATTCCTCTCTCCTATATTATATCCCAACCGCAGTTTCCTTTCCCTCCACTCCTCCTTTCACCACCTCTCCTCTTCCCCACTCTGCCTGTGTTTCCCAACAGGCCTCCCAAGGAGAACAACTGAACCTGCCATAACAAGTTACAGAAAGACAAGGCATAATTCCTAAACTCATTCTTAATGAAACGTTTTCATTCAGGTTTTTATACTCCTAGTCAAACAGTATTTGTTTTTAACTTTGTAGTCTAAGGCTATCAGTATAATGCATACCTCTGAGAAAGGAAATTGAAATTTTTTCTTTGATTTTATTGAGCTATACATTTTCTACTCCTCTCCTTGCCTCTCCTGTCCTGTTCAACCCCTCTCCCATAGTCTCTATGCACCCAATTTACTCAGGAGATCTTGTCCTTTTCTACTTCCCATATAGATTAGATCCATGTGTGTCTCTCTTAGGGTCCTCACTGTTGTCTAGTTTCTTTGAGATTGTGATCTGTAGCCTGGTTTTCTTTGTTTTATGTTTAAAAAAATCTATGAGTGAGTACATATAATAATTGTCTTTCTGGGTCTCTGTTACCTCACTCAATATGATGTTTTGTAGTTCCATCCATTTGCCTACAAATTTCAAAATGTCATTTTTTTTCTGCTGTGTAATTGAAATTTTCCATGTTTCTCAGTAGCCTGAAAAGATCTGGAATCTCCTGGACAACATGAGTACTTCAATCTTTGAAGATAAGTAAAATCTCCCCTGATGTTGTCAGGAGGGCATGTATAAAGTTGATGGAAATAGATCTTTAACAAAGAATTTTAATTTTTCTGAAATTAAAATATTTAGTTATTCTTAAACATTTCACATAATAATACACATTTTATGTAACATGAAATATTTTAATTTTTCATAGTTTTTTAAAAACTATGTCATTGTGTCTACAGTAGAGTAATAGTGTGATGATAGACTGATGAGTGGCTTTTTAAAAGCATAAAATAGGGACTAGAGAAATAGCTCAGTGTTTTAGAACACTGGCTGCTCTTCTAGAAAATCCAAGTTTGGTTCTGAGCATCCACATTGTGTCTTACAACCACCTGTAACTCTAGCTCTGAGGTAGCTGATGCCCTCATCTGGCCTTTATAGGCACTATGAGCATGGGGCACAGATATTACATGTGGACAAAACACTCACACACATAAAATAAAAATAATAAACCTTTAAAGCCAATCATTAATTTTTGATGTATGTTTGACTTTAAAATTCTCTACTTCCTAGAAATTAATACTGGGCAGAACAAGAAGGAAAAGAAAGTAAATTGTGTGCCTGTACAAGTACACTTGTGCATGTTTGTGCCTGTGTGTACTGTACAGCATGTCTGTGTGTACACATATGTATACATGTTGTATATTTATGTGGGTATGTATATGTGTTTGTGTATTCATGCAGTGTGCATGTGTGTGCATGTACACATATCCATGTGTGTACTTATATTCATGAGCACCTTGCATTTTGTGGATGGAAATGAGTATTTTATGTGTATATGTGTATATGTATGATTGCATGTTTACATATGTGATCAAGTGTTCTTGTATGTGTGCCTGTGTGTATGCATGTATATGTGTTTACATTTTCCTATGTGTATTTGTGTTTCTGTGAGTACTCATTTATATATGTTTACATTTTCCTGTGTGTATTTGTATGCATGTATACTTGTGATTGTTTACATGTTGTGTTCTTTGTGTGAACATCCATTTATGAATGTAACTGAGGGTCTTATGTGTATATATGTTTGTCTACATATGTGTGCATGTGTGATTTCATGTGTGTATGTTTATTTGCCCATGTGTGTGTGCATGTATGTGCATGTGCTGTTTTATATTAAATGTCTAAGGACCAAACAATTAGTACTGAATCTTATTAATGTAATTAAATTATTAAAGATTGACCTGGAATTGAAATTTGTTACTTTTATTGTTTGCAGAAATCTTGAAAAGAGAATAATTGCTTGATTTTCAAAGCTATATAAGGATTTGGTTGGGACCTAAAGGCATGGATTGGAATGCTGCAGTTATTGCTGCTCTGTGATAGCTCTTTCCTTCCCTAAAATAGTATGAAGAACTGGGAAGGACTGTTTGAAGCTCTATAATACATAATTTAAATGTATGTAACATTTAAGGTTTTAGTCAGTACACAATCTTTAAATAAAATATACTATAAGTAAGTCTGAACTTATTTCATTTTGCTCTTAATTTCTCTTCTGGATCTAGAAAGATGGCCCCAGTGACCAATACTTTCTGTTCTTCAAGAGGGCCTGGGTTCAATTCATAGCTCTCTCAATAGGTGGCTCACATGTAACTAACTTCAGTTCCAGAAGATCTGATGTGCTATTTTTGCCTCTGAGGGCAATTTTATTCCTATGGGGAACACACACACACATACACACACATACAAACACACAAAATAAATATATAAATATTGAAAAGTAAATAAAAATTCTCTTTTGTATTGTATCTAATCATGTATCTTTTTAGAACATAAATGACTACTTGAAAATTAAGCCTGGGCATAGTGGCAGGTGCCTATAATCCTAGAAATGGAGGCTAATGCAGGAGGCCAGCAAATTTGAAGCAAGTCAGGGTTGTGTATCAAAACCTTGTCTCAAAACACAAAACAAAACAAAATTCATGTAAATACAGATAATAGAGGAGACATCAAAAGTGATCCTGGTTTCTATATTATGCAGAAGAAATGTGTATTGACCACAGTCTGAGCCTACCAGCACCAGCTATTCAGTCCTCATGCCCCTAAAGGATTGGAGATTCAAAATCAAGGTAGTTTTGATGTGCAGCAAAAGTCTGTTTTCTGGCCCATGGCACTCCTTTCTGAGTCTTCATAGGCTGAAAATGGTGGAAAATATTCCATGCCTCATTTAAAAGGCCTGGATCCCATCCTTGAGCATCCACCATCATGACTATAGAGCCTCTACACTCACAAACACTCACAAGGCTGAGTGAGATTCAAATCCTATGACTGGGATGTGAGGCACACATACTCGGGAGCTGCTCAATGGGGTAGTGTGTGAGACTACAGAAAGATGCTAAAAGTAACAAGGGACAGATTAACAGGGACACGAGTGGTTCTGGTATATGCATAAAGAACAGAAGTCAAGAACCCTCCTTAAATATAGTAAGTACTGATGAAAATTTTAGATCAAGTAGATTAATTATCAGCTTCCAAAGCAACTATGAGTGTATAGACATAAAATTTTGTTTAAATGATACAACAGTAGAATGAATTTTCTGTTAAATCACTTGGAATTCTAAACATTCTGTGCTACAGAGAGCACATTATGAATATAGCCAATTAAGTAGGACATCATAGTCTAAAATAGAAACAATTCGTGCGTGAATTTTGCCAACAAGGGCCAGTCTCTTTCCAAGTCGTTATACTCAGTTAGTATTGAGACAGTGAACCTAGAATTAGAGGAGATTTGGCAATGAGAGATCAAGCCTGGCATAGTTTGAGATGGTCATAAATCAGTGACCAGTCAGCACTTACCACCATCCTCCTGAGTCACTAACCACATTTTCCTAAAACTAGAGAATATGTGGGAGAGGGGAGAAGAGATGCAGAAAATTAACTTAAGAAGAACATGATTGTAGGTTTCCAGATATTGGGTATTTCTAATATCCTAACCACACCATAGACATGTTTTTTCTATACTCCTCTTCAGACCTCAAAACCCAGAATGCTCAGGGTAAGCAAGAGGGATCAGAAGCTTCTGTACTGGCTTCCTTTCACTCATGTTCATCTAACATAAGAAGCAGAATATTGCCAAGCAGATTCCCGTCTGTGACAAGCAATGTAAGGGTCTGTATTATAAGAAAAAGCTGTAGTAGAGGGCTGCAGGCATGACTTGGGTGGTGAAGCAATTGCTGCATAAGTGAGATTATTGAGTTCTACTTCCTAACACCATGTAAAAAGCCATGTGCTTTACTACATGCCTAGAACATCTGGCCTCAGTGAGCACCTGATTCATGAATATATTCACACACAATTGATTAAAAATAAATTTTTAAAAAGGGGAGATCAATAGAGGAAGACAGGTGATCTCAGACAAACAGATACACACACACACACACCTGCACATACACAAACACAAAAATAAAATAAATTTTGATCATAAGTAACTCCAATCAGTGGAGAGGACATACTTAGTTACTTCCTTTCTCTGCTTACAAATGAGATTCACCACTTTTTAATTAATTCAAATTCTCTCCTGATAAAACTGTCAAGCTTCATTTTTTTATTAAATTTTTCCATTTATTTTATATACCAACCACAATTTCCCCTCCCTCTCTTCCTGTTCCCTCCCCCTATATCCCACCTATACCCCAAATCCACTCCTCAGCAGTTCAGAAAAGGGGAGGCCTCCCATGGGAGTCAACAAAGCATGTAATATCACGCTGAGGCAGGACCAAGCTCCTCCCTTTT